>NC_053396.1:58397691-58473858 GCF_905171765.1 Bufo bufo
CAAAATCCACTTTAACGAAAACCTCCCAGCAACCTAATGTTACTGGTATACTTATTTCCGGGAATTATATCACTGAGGCATACATTCTCAGTGAGACGTACTGACCCTCCACGATTCTCCCCTCTAGGTTACTACAATATATATATATTTATTTTTTTCACACCCTGTGCAACTCAAGTCAAGAAACCAGAAACATCAGGGAGGGAATAAGGAAGGGTGCTGTCGTGGGGTCTGGAAAATCCAATGTCACCGTAGGTGAAGGAAGGGAAGCAAACCAAATATAACAAAATCAACAACACACCAGGCTAGGCCCCAAAGCTAGGGAACAGGGAAAGGTCACCATCTGACAATCCCTGAGTTTTTCCCTGACTGCTGACAACATGAGCAAATCCTAAAGGTGGAAGTGCACATGCGCTGGAACCTAAGCCTAGCTGAAACTGTAACAAACAATCAGCTAGGGAGCTGGGGATAAGACAACCGGTTCCTAGCGCTTGGTGCAGGAACCAGCGTCTTCCTGAGGCCTAGCCAGAACAAACAACAAAAGGGAAGGAATAGGACTTAGCTTAAGACGGACGAGGAGCAGGAGATCCACCAAACATCAGCTGAGAACTCCAGAAGCAAATATAAACCGCAAGGGCTATAGTGAGAGGAGGGTATAAATAGCACCACTAAATAGCTAATGAGCAGAACCCGTGGGGAGGTGGTATCCTGCCGAAAACCACAACAAAGAGAAACAAAACAATCTGTCAGATAGACTCACGTGTAGCAAGTCCGTCAGATCTTCTCAGGCCTCTCACAGGGCAGGGCGTGACATCCGATTACCGGTAAGTGTAATCATAAATTTTCCCTTCCCCCACGACAGCACCACAGAGAGGATTTACAGAGAAGAATACCCCTTCCTTATGATGGGGGGGGGGGGGACCACTTGCAGAACTTCTTACCGACAGAAGAACAGAGGCAGAATTTAGCTGGAGCCAATAGAGATGGTAAGGTAGAAGGAGAAGACCACGTGGCAGCCTAACAGGTTTGCACAATAGAAACATTAGAGTAGAAAAAGTTAACCTACCTTCTCACTATTG
Organism: Bufo bufo; assembly: GCF_905171765.1. Lineage (NCBI taxonomy): Eukaryota > Metazoa > Chordata > Amphibia > Anura > Bufonidae > Bufo > Bufo bufo. The sequence goes on from NC_053396.1 coordinate 58,398,771, forward strand.
CCTTTGCTAAATGAATATCAACATCTATCTTTTACCTATGATAAACTAGTGTTACAAAAAATTGTTGGACACCAGGTTGGTGTCACGGCCATGGCTATGACCGTGACTCCTGAACCGCATGCGGTTGTCAGCGGTTTTCATTGGTGTTCAATCACAGGTGAGGGCTGTGGTATTGGCCTCACCTGTGGTTGCCGCTGGCAACAGTATGTATGTGGCAGCGTAGCAGGCGGATCTGTGCCATGCAGCTCGCTACGCTGCGCATGCGGTTTTGTGTGTGATGTGTGCACTGTGTTTTATGTTATTGTGTGCACGTTCCCTTTAAGTGGTGTTTTCCCTTCCCTGGTGTTGGAAGGGTTAATCCCCTTCCTAGTGTGTGTGATCACTGAGTGTGTCCGACTGTGGGGTGTGGCTTCTTGGCCTATAAAGCCTCATTGCTTTTGTAGGCCTGCAGGTTGCTTCAGCCATGCTTAGCTGAGAGCAGCCTCATGTATTTATTACCTGCCAGTAAGAGCCACCCCTGTGGTCAGAAACCTTTATGTCAAAACCTTAATGTCATAACCATAATGTCGCTTTAAGTTATTCCTAGTTATGTGTGATGTCCGTGTGATGTTTTATATGTGATTTTGTGCAGCTATGGATCTGGGTCCCTGTGTAGGGATGCGCTTGTGATCTGCACCCTGCTAACACAGGGATCCAGTCAGCAAGGCTGTGGCAGGTAGGTGGAACTCCTTGTTCACCTGCCATATCCATAGAGCTGTTTATGTCTCCCCTTTTCCTGCAGCTTGGCCGTTGAGACTCCTGCTCCTCCGTGTCTAGGAGGAGTGGGCTTGTCTTACTTAGCTCCTAGGTGAGGGTCATCTTGAGGGCTAGCAGGGACTTTTAGGTTCCGGAGTATGGTCCCTCGAAAGAGGGTGAAGCATGTACCGCCCTCTGCGGAAGGGTTACATGCGCGCTCTTCGGAGGGAGAGCGTTCTGGGGGTTTCGCCTCTGACGGCGCGGTGAGTGGCGTTTCCCCGCCTTCCCTTCACCGTTGCCTCGTTTGGCGTCCCCCTGATTTTATAGCACTAGGGTGTTTGTTTGGTGTGCGAGTTGCACACCTTCGAAAGAGGGTGCAGCATGCAGTGCCATATCCTTGTGGCCTGCATGCGCGTTCTCCGGAGGGAGAGCGTTCCTGGGGGTTCTCCGTTAACGGCACGGTTGGTGGCTTATTCCCCGCCACCTTACCTTCCGTGTCCGTGTTGGGGATCCCTCGTCCCTCTCCATGTTCCCATCTCTGGTCGTTTGCTGGCAGCACTCCGTAGGTGGTCCGGCTGCTTGCTGGTTAGGAGTGTCTGCTGGCAGCGACTGGAGTGGGGACGTGAGTGGAGAGTCCCCTCGTCCATCTCTCAGTGGTTCTTTTCTCTTTGTTGCTGGTGCGGGCTGCAGTCCTCGTCGGACTGGCTAGTGTGAGCCGGGAGAGGATGCAGCTGACAGCGACCCCTTTTTAGAACCGGCACTGAGAGTGGACGTCCCCTTCTCCTATCCCCTTGTCTGAGTCCCTCACGTGTCCTTTTTTGGTGGGGGGGCTTTGAGGGGTGGGAGTGTCACGGCCATGGCTATGACCGTGACTCCTGAACCGCATGCGGTTGTCAGCGGTTTTCATTGGTGTTCAATCACAGGTGAGGGCTGTGGTATTGGCCTCACCTGTGGTTGCCGCTGGCAACAGTATGTATGTGGCAGCGTAGCAGGCGGATCTGTGCCATGCAGCTCGCTACGCTGCGCATGCGGTTTTGTGTGTGATGTGTGCACTGTGTTTTATGTTATTGTGTGCACGTTCCCTTTAAGTGGTGTTTTCCCTTCCCTGGTGTTGGAAGGGTTAATCCCCTTCCTAGTGTGTGTGATCACTGGGTGTGTCCGACTGTGGGGTGTGGCTTCTTGGCCTATAAAGCCTCATTGCTTTTGTAGGCCTGCAGGTTGCTTCAGCCATGCTTAGCTGAGAGTAGCCTCATGTATTTATTACCTGCCAGTAAGAGCCACCCCTGTGGTCAGAAACCTTTATGTCAAAACCTTAATGTCATAACCATAATGTCGCTTTAAGTTATTCCTAGTTATGTGTGATGTCCGTGTGATGTTTTATATGTGATTTTGTGCAGCTATGGATCTGGGTCCCTGTGTAGGGATGCGCTTGTGATCTGCACCCTGCTAACACAGGGATCCAGTCAGCAAGGCTGTGGCAGGTAGGTGGAACTCCTTGTTCACCTGCCATATCCATAGAGCTGTTTATGTCTCCCCTTTTCCTGCAGCTTGGCCGTTGAGACTCCTGCTCCTCCGTGTCTAGGAGGAGTGGGCTTGTCTTACTTAGCTCCTAGGTGAGGGTCATCTTGAGGGCTAGCAGGGACTTTTAGGTTCCGGAGCATGGGCCCTCCTACCATCAAGGTTGGCCCATGTAGCTAGGAGCCAGGGTCAGGTTAGGGATGCGTTTAGGAGGTGACCTGCTCCCTAATCCTGTCTTCATGGCCAAGCAGCCGTAACATCACCGGGCTTCACACGGCTGAGGATTTCCCCCATCCTCAGCCGTGACAGTTGGGTTAATTGTGAAATAATACCTCTGATGCCTATCTAAATACTGCATCTATGTCCCCTGATGAGCCTACTTTACACAATGGGGGGAACGCGTTGGGATAAAGGGATCTATAAATTAATTGCGATGACCTTTGCAAACTGAAGGTTTTTTGTGTTAATCAGGATACAATTCGGTATTGCAGAAATTGTACTGAACATCTATTCATCGTTATGTATTGAGCAATGACTCACCTGGATGTATTCAGCACTTTTTTACTCTGATGTACTCAGCATCTATCTATTTTGATGTACTTAGCATTTTTTTTTTTTTGCACTCAGCGTTTATTATTTTTCATATTTATAGTAGGGTATCTAATAGAACCACCTTAGGGCACCTTATTTAGGTGCCTTGCATATCTGTCTTCAGGGCTATCCGAGGGCTTGTAGGAGGTTACTGAATACAGGATCGCCCCCATCAGGGCGGCCATTCCGTTCTATAGGCAGGAATCAATAGCATAGGGTGAGAATCAGGGAAAGGTCCCCCATCAGACCATCACCATCCTGCCTAGAAATCTGCCCTATCCCGTATTGTGGAATACAAATGACTGCTGAGTTTACACAGCCTTTCTTTTGATTTAATATTTCTTTTTTGTTTTGCATATTTTGTGTTGGGTAATTTTAGCGCTTTGAATAAAGGCTACGTTTTAATTAGGGTGGTACTCTGTGAATACTCCATACTTGACTTTATACTTCCTTGGAAAACTGACCCTCTGACGGGCTACTGTCTTAGCTTTGATTCCAGAAGAGATGTAAGCCAGAGAAAAAATGACTTAAGCTATCTGGCTAGTGAACTCTTCAAGGCCGCCTTACCTTTATTTATGCCAAAAATGAAAAAAAAGCGGGGAGGACTTCTCCAATCCTTAGTTACTCCTATGTAACGTATAAGGCATCTCCGAAAAGTCCGGACAGTGGCAACTAAGTCCTTTAGGTTCTTGGGCTTATCAGAAGTACTTGAAAAGTATTGAAAGGTAAGGATACCCAGATGGAAGCATAGGGAATCTAAAAGCTAACTAGAGGTCAGAACCTAAAGAAAAAAGGGTTGGATCAATAACATTCTAGGAATTTTTAATACCGGACATTATACTTAAATCTAGCATAATCTTATAAAAGAAATCTCAAATGGGTTTCTCATCAAGTGTTTATCAAAAATCCTAACAGATTTTAACAAAACATCTTAGAGAAGTACTTATCTTGACAAGGAATGACCAACTGAAGATGATTGCTGAACATCGATTCATTTGGTGCAGAATATATTGCAAGACAGATGCTTTGATCCAAGATCCACTGGATGCCTTGTGTTACATCTACCAGAAGAACTTTAGACTTCAAATCTCCTTCCTCGCAATCTGGTATCTATGATGGAAAACTACCGTGGCCTCCATCCCTCAGGGGAGCTCACGGGTCTTCCACCAGAGGTCCAAAGAGCACACTGGACCCTTCAGTTTTGGAATTCTAGATCCGGGGCAAGTATTTATAAAGTTTGCTGGTGCGCCATACCTCCTGTAGGCCACCCAGACTAAATTTTCCAGTCCATCTTATTACTCCCCACCAGGAGCCATATAGGGCTCTGTTGATACGCCATACATACTGTAGGCCATTCAAGCAATATGGTCCAGCCCATTTTCTCACTCCTCATCAGGAGTATTATAGGGATTTGCTGGAGTGCTATGCCTACTGTAGACTATTAAACTACAAATTGACAACCAAACATAGGCACAGAACTAGTTCACCCTGCATGTCTAGCCACCAAGATAGACCACCACAAAGACTTGGCGGCACCCTAGGGCACACAGATACTCACTTTAGAGCCAAGTTCATTCATCCAGACACTGCTGCATGAGTGGTCCACTTTTTAGACATGGCAACAGAAGACACCAGCCATGCAGACACAGCTACCAGTAGCCGGCCCTCATGCCGACACAGCCGTAGAAGCCGTTGGCCATGTGGAGCTGTCTGCTGATCAACACACTAGATAAACTCAGCAGCAGAAGGAGACAGCAAGAGCCATCATCCCAGCAAGCAAAAACACAGAAGAAAACAACTCACTAGGTACATGAGGCCAAAAAGGCAAATACAAAATGTAGCCAGCCTGCCAAGCACAGATTCCAAAGCAGTCAGCCAGACAGTCACAGATTCCAAGGTAATCAACCAGATAGTCAAATACTCAAAAAAAGGCAGTCAACCAGCCAAACAGGTATACGCTCCAAGGCAGCCCGCCGGACAGGCACAGGCTCAAAGGCAGCCACCCAGACAGGCAGAGTCCCAAAGGTAGCCAGCTAGATAGGCACAAACTCAACGGCAGCCATCCAGACAGGCACAGGTTCACCTGCAACCAGACAGACAGGTACAGGCTTAAAAACAACCAGCCAGACAGGCATAGGCCCAAAGAAAGCCCTCCAGACGGACACAGGTTCAAAGGCAGCCAACCAGACAGGCACAGGATCAAAGGCATACAGCCAGACAGGCACAGGCTCAAAGGCATCCAGCCATAGAGGCATAGGCCCAAAGGCGGCCCTGCAGATAGGCACAGGCTCAAAGGCATCCAGCCATAGGCATACAAACAGGCCCTAAAGCCATGAGGCAGACAAACGGGCCCAAAAGCCATGAGGCAGACAAACAGGCCCTAAAGCCATGAGGGAGACAAACAGGCCCTAAAGCCATGAGTCAGACAACCAGGCCCCAAAGCCATGAGGTGGACAACCAGGCCCCAAAGCCATGAGGCGGACAACCAGGCCCCAAAGCCATGAGGCAGACAACCAGGCCCCAAAGCCATGAGGCAGACAACCAGGCCCCAAAGCCATGAGGCAGACAACCAGGCCCCAAAGCCATGAGGCAGACAACCAGGCCCCAAAGCCATGAGGGAGACAACCAGGCCCCAAAGCCATGAGGCAGACAACCAGGCCCAAAAGCCATGAGGCAGACAGGCCCTAAAGCCATGAGGCAGACAACCAGGCCCTAAAGCCAGGCCCTAAAGCCAAGAGGCAGACAACCAGGCCCTAAATCCAAGAGGCAGACAACCAGGCCCTTGTCACCGCCAGTTCTGTGAGAAGGTCTGTTAGACATTCTTTTCTACCTCTTGCATGACGTTCTTTGTTTTGGTTTCACTTTGTCATCTCCTTTCCTTCTCCCAGCTGTCACCTATTTACACTAATTGTCTCCCTTTATATCCCCTCCCATACTGCCTCACTTTGCGGTTTATACTTCTTCCTGGATGAGTTGTTCACTGCTGGAGGCTGCTACTGCTGATTCCTCAGATAAGTCTTTTTATTTTATTTGTGTTTCCTTTCTGGCTTGATTCTAGATGACCCTGTCTCCGTCCGTATTAAGTGCAGGGAGCCGGTGGTCGTGTCCCCTCACTATTATAGGGTTTTCAGGTGTCACACAGTATTAGGTACGTGGGCATGCAATCGTCTACCATAAAGACCTTTGCATGGGCATAGCAGTCAGGGAGAGCTCTAGGGGTTTTATAGGGCTCACCCATATGCTCCTTAGATTGGGATCAAGCCAGTCTGATGTTTATTTATAAGTTCCAGCTTTCTGCAACACCATCCGTGACATTATAAACCGCCATAACCGTCTTAAGCATGGATCCGGTTTCAGCCTTGATTGACCGCATGCAAGGTCTTTCGCTGGAGGTAGCAGATCTCCGTAAATCTGTGTCTCAGTTTCATGGCGTTCATGGAGTTTGTTTCGAGCCTAAGATCTTGCTTCCGGATATGTTCTCCGGGGGTAGTGAGAATTTTGTTCGAATTAGAGAGGCTTGCAAACTCCATTTTCGCCTACTTCCCCATTCCTCTGATGATGAGAAGCAGAAGGTGGGGATCATCATCTCGCTGCTCAGGGATAACGCTCAGTCTTGGGCCTTTTCGCTGCCGGTTGGGGCATGGCCCCTCCAATCGGTGGATGAATTTTTTGTAGCCCTGGGGCAGATATATGATGACCCGGATCGTATTGCTCTGGCTGAATCTAAACTGCGTCTTTTATGCCAGGGTAAACAGTCCGCAGAGATATATTGTTCTGAATTTCGGAGATGGGCAGCTGATACTGGTTGGAATGATGCTGCACTCCGAAGTCAATTTTGCCATGGTCTTTCAGAAAGATTGAAAGATGCATTTGCTTTTCATGAGAGACCAGCCTCGTTAGAATCTGCCATGTCTCTAGCTGTTCGTATTGACAGGCGTCTTGGAGAGAGAGAGGAGACTACTCCTTCCTGTCATATTCAGTCCAAGAACAGTGGGGCTGTCTCATTCAGTCTCATTCAGTGCGCAGGGGTCTCAGTCATTCTCAATCCCCTCTGAGGAGGAGGCCATGCAGCTGGGTTTGCTTGCCTCTGATAGTAGAGGATTCAGCTCTCAGAGGAGGGTTTGTTTCTGTTGTGGGGGTATAAATCATTTGGCTAATGTTTGCCCCTCTAAGAGATTTATGGAGTTTTCTGAGGGTAATAAAAGAAAAACAAAAAGAAAAAAACCCTCTAAAAACTTTCCATTTGCTACTATTGGCAAGGTTGATGCGGAAATTGAAGGTTTGTCGTTTACTTGTAGTTCCCGTTTTCTCCTACCTGCCAGGGTGGCGCTAGACAGCAAGAACATTGTTTGTGAGATTTTTGTAGATAGTGGAGCAGCTGTCAATCTCATTGATAATCAATTTGCAATAACACATGGTTTCCAGGTATGCACTTTGGAAAAGGATATACCTGTTTTTGCTATCGATTCCGCTCCACTTTCTCAAAGATCGTTAAAGGGCATAGTTCACAATATCCGTTTGACTGTGGGTGACGCTCATGTTGAGGATATGTCATGTTTCATCTTAAGCGGATTTCCTACTCCTCTAGTGTTGGGGCTACCCTGGCTCACTAAACATAACCCCATCATTGATTGGCAAGCAAGGCAAATAAATGGAGTGAGTTTTGCAGAGAGAATTGCCTCACGGCGTCTCTTTCAGAGGTTTCTACCAAGACTGTGCCATCTTTTCTCTCTGAATTTTCAGATGTGTTTTCCGAGAGTGGTGTCCAGGAGTTGCCCCCGCACCGGGAGTACGACTGCCCTATTAATCTCATCCCAGGCGCCAAACTGCCAAAATCACGTTTATACAATCTCTCCCAACCCGAAAGAGTTGCTATGCGTACTTATATCTCTAAGAGCCTGAGAAAGGGACACATCCGACCCTCGAAGTCACCTGTTGCCGCTGTTTTTTTTTTTGTTAAGAAAAAAGATGGTTCTTTAAGACCTTGTCTGGATTTCAGGGGGCTGAACCGTATCACGATTCGTGACCCATATCCGCTTCCTCTGATCCCGGACCTGTTTAACCAGATTGTTGGGGCTAAGGTTTTTTCTAAGTTGGATTTAAGAGGGGCATACAACCTAGTCAGGGTCAGGGAAGAGGACGAATGGAAGACGGCCTTCAATACCCCTGAGGGTCATTTCGAATTTGGTTATGCCCTTTGGTTTGATGAATGCTCCGGCCGTCTTCCAACATTTTGTAACTGCATTTTTTATCATTTAATGGGGAAATTTGTACTGGTGTATCTAGATGACATTTAGATTTTTTCTCCCTATTTCAAGACTCATCGAGACCACCTACGTCAGGTCTTGCTGATTCTGTGGGATAATAAATTGTACGCTAAACTGGAAAAATGTGTGTTTGCGGTTCCGGAGATTCAGTTTCTTGGTTTTCTTCTCTCCGCTTCTGGTTTTCGCATGGACCCTGAGAAGGTCAGCGCTGTGCTTGATTGGGAGCTTCCTGAGAATCATAAGGCGCTGATGCGATTTTTGTGTTTTGCCAATTATTACAGAAAGTTCATTTTGAATTATTCCTCTGTTGTTAAGCCACTCACTGATATGACTAAAAAGGGGGTAGATTTTTCTTCGTGGTCGGTAGATGCGCTTAAAGCCTTTTCTAGTATCAAAGAGAGTTTTGCTTCCGCTCCCATTTTGGTACAACCTGATGTCTCTCTACCTTTTATTGTTGAGGTGGACGCTTCTGAGGTGGGTGTGGGTGCGGTCTTATCTCAGGGTCCCCCTCCTGCCAAATAGCGACTGTGTGCCCTTTTCTCAAGGAAACTCTCCTCTGCAGAGAGAGTTGTTGGCCATCAAATTAGCTTTTGAGGAATGGCATCATTAGTTAGAGGGAGCCAGACACCCTATTACCGTGTTTACAGACCATAAGAATCTGGCCTACTTGGAATCGGCCAAGCGTCTGAACCCGAGACAGGCCAGATGGTCTTTGTTCTTTTCTAGGTTTAATTTTGTTGTTACGTTCCGCCCTGGGGTTAAAAATGTGAAGGCGGATGCCCTGTCACGTTGTTTTCCGGGAGGGGGAAACTTTGAAGACCCGGGTCCCATTTTGGCTGAAGGGGTGGTCGTCTCTGCTCTTTATCCTGATTTGGAGGCAGAGGTTCAGGCAGCCCAGGCAGAGGCTCCTGATCTTTGTCCCCCTGGGAGGTTGTTTGTGCCTCTCGCTTTACGACACAAGGTTTTTAAGGAGCACCACGATACTGTCCTTGCTGGGCACCCGGGGAGTAGAGCCACAGTGGATCTCATTGCTCGGACATTCTGGTGGCCGGCTCTTCGTAAGACGGTTGAGGGTTTTGTGCCAAGGTCCCTCAATCACAGCCATCGGGTTCTCTCCTCCCATTACCCATTCCTTCCCGTCCTTGGACGCATCTGTCCATGGACTTCATTACGGATCTGCCTCGTTCCTCGGGAAAGACTGTGATTCTGGTAGTAGTGAACCGTTTTAGCAAAATGGCGCATTTCATTCCCTTTCCTGGGTTACCCAATGCTAAGACGCTGGCGCAAGCGTTTGTTGATCACATTGTTAAATTGCATGGCATTCCTTCAGACATCGTTTCTGATAGGGGCACGCAATTTGTTTCCAGATTCTGGAAGGCCTTCTGTTCTCGCTTGGGGGTTCGGTTGTCGTTCTCTTCTGCTTTTCACCCGTCAGACCGAACGCGTCAATCAGAATCTGGAGACATATCTGCGCTGTTTTGTGGCGGAGAATCAGGAGGATTGGTGTTCTTTTTTGTCCCTTGCTGAGTTTGCTTTAAATAACCGTCGCCAGGAATCCTCTGATAAGTCACCATTTTTTGGTGCATATGGGTTTCATCCGCAGTTTGGGACATTCTCTGGAGAGGGGTCTTCTGGTTTACCTGATGAGGAGAGATTTTCCTCATCTTTCTCATTTATTTGGCAAAAGATTCAGGGTAATCTGAAGAGGATGAGTGAGAGATATAAGCGTGTGGCGGATAAGAGACATGTGCCTGGTCCGGACCTGAATGTGGGTGATCTGGTGTGGTTGTCTACAAAGAATATCAAACTGAAGGTTCCCTCCTGGAAGTTGGGTCCTAAGTTAATTGGGCTTTACAAGATCTTGTCCGTCATCAATCCCGTTGCCTTCCGTCTTGATCTTCCTCAGACTTGGAAGATACATAATGTTTTTCACAAGTCCCTATTAAAACCTTATGTCCAACCCACTGTACCCTCCTCTTTGCCTCCTCCTCCGATTGTTGTTGATGGTAATCTTGAATTTCAGGTCTCTAGGATTGTGGATTCTCGCATTATCCGCGGTTCTCTCCAGTACCTCGTTCATTGGGAGGGTTATGGTCCTGAGGAGAGGATGTGGGTCCCAGTGGCGGACATTAAGGCCACTCGTCTTATCGGGGCTTTCCATAGGTCTTATCCTGAGAAGGTGGGCTCTGAGTGTCCGGAGTCCACCAATAGAGGGAGGGGTACTGTCACCGCCAGTTCTGTGAGAATGTCTGTTAGACGTTCTTCTCTACCTCTTGCATGACATTCTTTGTTTTGGTTTCACTTTGTCATTCCTCAGATAAGACTTTTTCCTTTATTTGTGTTTCCTTGCTGGCTTGATTCTAGGTGACCCTGACTCCTTCCGTATTAAGTGCAGGGAGCCGGTGGTCGTGTCCCCTCACTATTATAGGGTTTTCAGGTGTCACACAGTATTAGGTACGTGGGCATGCAATCTTCTACCATAAAGACCTTTGCATGGGCAAAGCAGTCAGGGAAAGCTCTAGGGGTTTTATAGGGCTCACCCATATGCTCCTTAGTTTGGGATCAAGCCAGTCGGATGTTTATTTAAAAGTTCCAGCTTTCTGCAACACCATCCGTGACAGCCCTAAAGCCATGAGGCAGACAACCGGGCCATAAAGCAAAGCGGCAGACAACCAGGCCCTAAAGCCATGAGGCAGACAACAAGGCCCTAAAACCAATGTTCCAGTCCATCTTGTTACTCCCCACCAGGAGCCATATAGGGCTCTGTTGATACGCCATACATACTGTAGGCCATTCAAGCAATATGGTCCAGCCCATTTTCTCACTCCTCATCAGGAGTTTTATAGGGCTTTGTTGGAGTGCTATGCCTACTGTAGACTATTAAACTACAAATTGACAACCGAACATAGGCACAGAACTAGTTCACCCTGCATGCCTAGCCACAAAGATAGACCACAACAAAGACTTGGCGGCACCCTAGGGCACACAGATACTCACTTTAGAGCCAAGTTCATTCATCCAGACACTGCTGTATGAGTGGTCCACTATTTAGACATGGCAACAGAAATCACCATCCATACAGCCACTAGTAGCCATCCCTCATGCCGACACAGCCGTAGAAGCCGTTGGCCATGTGGAGCTGTCCGCTGATCAACACACTAGATAAACTCAGCAGCAGAAGGAGACAGCAAGAGCCGTCATCCCAGCAAGCAAAAACACAGAAGCAAACAGCTCCCTAGGTACATGAGGCCAAACAGGCAAATACCAAAATGTAGCTAGCCTGCCAAGTACATATTCCAAAGCAGTCAGCCAGGCAGTCACAGATTCCAAGGTAATCAGCCAGACAGTCGAATACTCAAAAAAAGTCAGTCAACCAGCCAAACAGGTAAAAGGCTTCAATGCAGCCCGCCGGACAGGCACAGGCTCAAAGGCAGCCACCCAGACAGGTAGTGTCCCAAAGGTAGCCAACTAGATAGGCACAAACTCAACGGCAGCCATCCAGACAGGCACAGGTTCACCTGCAACCAGACAGACAGGTACAGGCTTAAAAACAACCAGCCAGACAGGCATAGGCCCAAAAAAAGCCCTCCAGCCGGACACAGGTTCAAAGGCAGCCAACCAGACAGGCACAGGCTCAAAGGCATCCAGCCATAGAGGCATAGGCCCAAAGGCGGCCCTGCACACAGGCACAGGCTCAAAGGCATCCAGCCATAGGCATACAAACATGCCCTAAAGCCATGAGGCAGACAAACAGGCCCTAAAGCCATGAGGCAGACAAACAGGCCCTAAAGCCATGAGTCAGACAACCAGGCCCCAAAGCCACAACCAGGCCCCAAAGCCATGAGGCGGACAACCAGGCCCCAAAGCCATGAGGCAGACATCCAGGCCCCAAAGCCATGAGGCAGACAACCAGGCCCAAAAGCCATGAGGCAGACAGGCCCTAAAGCCATGAGGCAGACAACCAGGCCCCAAAGCCATGAGGCAGACAACCAGGCCCTAAAGCCATGAGGCAGACAACCAGGCCCTAAAGCCATGAGGCAGACAACCGGGTCCTAAAGCCATGAGGCAGACAACTAGGCCCAAAAGCCATGAGGCAGACAGGCCCTAAAGCCAAGAGGCAGACAACCAGGCCCTAAAGCCATGAGGCAGACAACCGGGCCCAAAAGCCATGAGGCAGACAACCAGGCCCAAAAGCCATGAGGCAGACAGGCCCTAAAGCCATGAGGCAGACAACCAGGCCCTAAAGCCAAGAGGCAGACAACCAGGCCCTAAAGCCAAGAGGCAGACAACCAGGCCCTAAAGCCAAGAGGCAGACAACCAGGCCCTAAAGCCAAGAGGCAGACAACTGGGCCCTAAAGCCAAGAGGCAGACAACTGGGCCCTAAAGCCATGAGGCAGACAACCGGGCCCTAAAGCCAAGAGGCAGACAACCGGGCCATAATTCAAAGAGGCAGACAACCAGGCCCTAAAACCAATGCCAGACAGGCATAGGCCAAAAGGAAGCCCTCCAGACCGGCACAGGTTCAAAGGCAGCCATCCAGACAGGAACAGGCTCAAAGGCATCCAGCCATAGAGGCATAGGCCCAAATGCGGCCCTGCAGACAGGCATCGGCTCAAAGGCAGCCAGCTAGACAGGCACAGGCTCAAAGGCATCCAGCCATAGAGGCATAGGCCCAAAGGCGGCCCTGCAGACAGGCATAGGCTCAAAGGCAGCCAGCTAGACAGGCACAGGCTCAAAGGCATCTAGCCATAGAGGCATATGCCCAAAGGCGGCCCTGCAGACAGGCACAGGCTCAAATGCAGCCAGCTAGACAGGCACAGGCTCAAAGGCAGCCAGCTAGACAGACACAGGCTCAAAGGCTGCCAGACAGACACAGGCTCAAAGGCTGCCAGACAGGCACAGGCTCAAAGGCATCCAGCCATACAGGCATAGACCCAAAGGCGGCCCTCCAGAAAGGCACAGATTCAAAGGCAGCCAGCTTGACAGGCACCGGCTCAAAGGCAGCCAGCTAGTCAGGCACAGTCTCACAAGCATTCAGTCGACCAGGCATAGACTCTACAGGCATTTAGGTGACCAGGCACAAATGCTACAGGTATTCAGCCAACCAGTCAGATGCTGTAGGTGCAAGCCAAACAAGTATAGACACAAGTGGCGTTCATCCCACTCAGCTGACTCGGCAAAAAGATGCTACAGGCGTTCAGCCGACCTACAGGAAAAAATGCAAGACATTCCACCAGGCAGGCATATATGGAAAGACCTTTAGCCATACAGGCATCAGTAATCAGAAAAACCAACATAACAGCGACGTTCAGGTAAGAAGGCCTGAAGACAGTCATTCAGTCCTCCCGAAGCCAAGAGGAAGGTTATCCAGGCCTTGAAGCCATGAGGCAGACAATAAGGCCCTACAGCCATGAGTCAGACAAACAGGCCCTGAAGCCATGAGGCAGACAAACAGGCCCTAAAGCCATGAGGCAGACAAACAGGCCCTAAAGCCGTGAGGCAGACAAACAGGCCCTAAAGCCATGAGTCAGACAACCAGGCCCCAAAGCCATGAGGCAGACAACCAGGCCCCAAAGCCATGAGGCAGACAACCAGGCCCCAAAGCCATGAGGCAGACAGGCCCTAAAGCCATGAGGCAGACAGGCCCTAAAGCCATGAGGCAAACAGGCCCTAAAGCCATGAGGCAGACAACCGGGCCCTAAAGCCAAGAGGCAGACAACCGGGCCCTAAAGCCAAGAGGCAGACAACCGGGCCCTAAAGCCAAGAGGCAGACAACCGGGCCCTAAAGCCAAGAGGCAGACAACCGGGCCCTAAAGCCAAGAGGCAGACAACCGGGCCCTAAAGCCAAGAGGCAGACAACCGGGCCCTAAAGCCAAGAGGCAGACAACCAGGCCCTAAAGCCATGAGGCAGACAACCAGGCCCTAAAGCCATGAGGCAGACAACCAGGCCCTAAAGCCATGAGGCAGACAACCCAAATATTTGCTGTGTAACTTAAGTACAGTCATTCTAAGGAGTACCTTCTTTCACAGCCATAGTAGCTGCATGACCTAGGCTCCTACTTCCTCGTCTGAGCCCCATGCCGGAGAATGCATTGGAATACATGTTCCCTCCATGGATCCGTGCTGCATGCGGTAGAATGCAATACCCCTCTGAGCTGCTTCCTCTTACCCATGGATCTGGGTATCAAACATCACGTGGCCTTACTTCACTGAGGGGCCCACGCACCTGCCACAAGGAGCGGACAGAGGACCCGGACCCACCCGGTTCCTAGGGTCCTGTCAGCCCAAAACTATGGCGTGATAGACCCCGGCAGGTATTACCACATAGCCCTCCAGAACATTTCTGGGATCTCCTAGGCTAGCGGTACCTGAAAGGAAAACTGCACGTGTCCCGCTCCAGCGACAAGAAACCACTGAGGTTGGGGGCGGATCCTCTCTCTGTGGTGCTGTCATGGGGGAAGGGAAAAATTACATACGCTACAAAACATACAGGGTTTTACAGCACTACGTACCATTACATCCAGTGACCTCCTATGATGTAGATGTTCTCTTTCCTTAGCTTCTCCATTCAGAGCAGATCGCCATGATGATTTCTTACCAACTCTTGTCTGCAGAGTTTGGCACATAGACATCTTAGTTTCCTACTTTTCCATCCTCCTTCCCACCTTCTGAACACCCCATCTTGCCACCCCCAATACTGTGCCCACTGTGCTCTCTAATACTATACTGTAGAAACAGTCCCCTGAAAATAATAGTACAACGCAGACCCTTCAATAATTATTGGCACACAGTGTCATGAAAAGTAATTGCATCCAGCAAATACTGCCCCTGACACTTATAGTGCCGTAAACAGTGTCCTCCAAAAATATTTGTGCTAAGCTGGTACTGTGCCAGGGTGCCCCCAATTGTAACATTCCTCCAAAATAATGAGTTATAATGAGTGCCAGTATAAAAATATCCCTTTTTAGAGCCCCCAATGTCCCCATAGTGCTTCCCCCAGTTACAAAATAATGACCCCCATTGTGGCCCAACATCATGCTGCCAAGTTGGTAAGGCTGATTAGTCAGCCTGCATTTGTGGGAGGGGCGGAGGCTCTTCATATACGAGCCACACCCTCACTTCCAGGCGTGGGTTCTCAGGTGCACAGCTGCTGCTGGGTGTCATTAGCAGACTAGCTTCTCTGGTGGTAGGAGTCTTTCTTTGCAGCATGGAGCTTGTTATTTGGCTCTCTGCTACCGTGGCATGCACGCGCCGTACTACGTAAGTAGGTTGTGCCGGGGCCGTCTCTCCTGGCCGGTCGGAACCGACTTTGCTAGCGAACGGGAGGCTTTGCCTCAGAATCTGCTACCTCAGGTTTGCTTGTTGGGCCTAAATACTTCTATTTTCTTTTCAACTTTGTTTGTTGGTAATAGGAGTTAGCTCCTATAAATCTTACAAGTTTCACTTTGTTTCGTTCGTCTCGTATGAAAAGTTACTTCAGCCGGTTTGCTGTAAAGAAAGTTACCCGGGCTGCACGTGACGTCATGTTTGGAGATCGGACGCAGCTGTTATTGTTTAGGCCTCTTGCTGTAGCTGTTCCTTGCGATGTGTCTCCCCCCCTCCCCCCGCTACCACCATCTTTAGACTTCATGTATTTCACTGCTCCATGTACTTAAAAACCCTGCCGCACTTTCATGCTCTGCTGTTATCCTGAGCTGCATTTACACTTTCGGCTTTTATTTCATGTCTTATGCTGCATCCGCACGTCTTTACTGTCCTGCACTTTTCTACTCTTGGTTCGTATTCACTCAGATTGGTCTCGCATTCAAGCTGCATTCACCTGTTGGCTGTTACATCTCATTCTGTCCCAGCCGACAGCCGGATCCGTATTACACGCCTGTTATTACATGTTGTATACTCTGCTTACAGCCATAGCTGCTACTGTTACTCTGTTTTCATGCTCTGGACGCACCACCCTGGTGTTCCCACCTTGCTCCACTCACAACCAGAGCTGCGTTTATACCAAATTTCATGCTCTGCTTATACCCAAAGTTGTGTTCACACTTCTACTGCTACACCAGGTCGTATACCCCACTCACCAAAGCCGCTTTCCATGTCTGCTGCCACATCAAGTTAATATTCTGTTCACATCCAAAGCTGCGTCCGCATGTCTGCTTTCGCATGTTGTCCTATACTCCTTTCACTACTAGAGCTGCGTCCACGTGTCTGCTTTCGTATCACGTCAATACTCTGCTCACTTCCAGGTTGCATTTATACGTCCGCTTTATACCATGCTTTTCATGCGCTACCCGTACTCAGAGCTGCGCCCATACCATGTTTTTTAGGTACCACTCGCATCCAAAGCTGCATTCACCCATTTGTTGTTACATCATGTGTTGTACTCTGCTCCCACTCAAAGCTGCATTCTCCTGTTCATTGCTACGTCATGGTTTTGCTCAATCTCATTGGGGCAGTCTGCACCCACCGCTCTGGTACCTCTCTCCCGACAAACATAACTGCGTTCTTTTCAGGCTTACGTTCCCTTCCTCGGTGGTCTGTTACATTCCATAGGCCTACTTTCTGTTTTAATCCTGGTTCATATTCACTCAGACTGGTCTCCTTTTACTTCTGGTTCGTATTCACTCAGATTGGTCTCCTGCCCCAGTTCACCAAACAGCTCCTCAGCAGAGGTCAGTGGGCCAGTAAGTTTCCTGCTATGTTTTCACAAACCGTTTATTTGTTTGTCACGATAAGAGACTTCTCTTAGCGAACTTGCAATGCCTCAGGCTCTTGTTTTTTCTCCCATCTCTGTTTCAATTTCATGTTTACGTTTATGGTTCGCGGTGGCTAGTGTTTTATGTATGCACGTGCTTCGGATTACTAATGACTATATTTTTAACGCCTGTTGGCAGTCATCTTCCTTAGGCCACCTTCTAGCCAATCGAATCATTCATGTCGCTTCATATGCCATCAGGTCCGGCTTACGTTTTAATTACTTATCGTCATCCCTCTGTCTTCGGGGGCCCTATGACTGATCCGGCCTCATGGCTCCGGGAGCCCCATGACCGTTTTTTCATGTTCTGTTTGTTAGGGGTACAACATGGTTGTAGGCTGGTTAGTGTTTCCAGGTTTGCTGTTGGAAGGGGTCATGGTTATGCGAGTCCCCAAGGCATTCTGGTGCTGCATAAGTGGTTTATAAAAAATAATAATAATAAAATCATAAGAGGCTCGCACGAGTGGCTCTTCGCTTATAGGACCTCACGACTGGCATCGTCATTCGTAGTTTGCACGGTCATCTGATACTTGTTCCGCCATGAGGGGCTCTCACGCATGGCTCCCGCCATGAGGGGCTCTCACGCTTGGCTCCCGCCATGAGGGGCTCTCACGCTTGGCTCCCGCCATGAGGGGCTCTCACGCTTGGCTCCCGCCATGAGGGGCTCTCACGCTTGGCTCCCGCCATGAGGGGCTCTCACGCTTGGCTCCCGCCATGAGGGGCTCTCACGCTTGGCTCCCGCCATGAGGGGCTCTCACGCTTGGCTCCCGCCATGAGGGGCTCTCACGCTTGGCTCCCGCCATGAGGGGCTCTCACGCTTGGCTCCCGCCATGAGGGGCTCTCACGCTTGGCTCCCGCCATGAGGGGCTCTCACGCTTGGCTCCCGCCATGAGGGGCTCTCACGCTTGGCTCCCGCCATGAGGGGCTCTCACGCTTGGCTCCCGCCATGAGGGGCTCTCACGCTTGGCTCCCGCCATGAGGGGCTCTCACGCTTGGCTCCCGCCATGAGGGGCTCTCACGCTTGGCTCCCGCCATGGGGGGCTCTCACGCTTGGCTCCCGCCATGGGGGGCTCTCACGCTGGCTCCCGCCATGGGGGGCTCTCACGCATGGCTCCCGCCATGGGGGACTCTCACGCATGGCTCCCGCCATGGGGGACTCTCACGCATGGCTCCCGCCATGGGGGACTCTCACGCTTGGCTCCCGCCATGAGGGGCTCTCACGCTTGGCTCCCGCCATGAGGGGCTCTCACGCTTGGCTCCCGCCATGAGGGGCTCTCACGCTTGGCTCCCGCCATGAGGGGCTCTCACGCTTGGCTCCCGCCATGCGGGGCTCTCACGCTTGGCTCCCGCCATGGGGGGCTCTCACGCTGGCTCCCGCCATGGGGGACTCTCACGCATGGCTCCCGCCATGGGGGACTCTCACGCATGGCTCCCGCCATGGGGGACTCTCGCGCATGGCTCCCGCCATGGGGGACTCTCGCGCATGGCTCCCGCCATGGGGGACTCTCACGCATGGCTCTTGGCTTAGAGGATTTCACAATCGTCATCGACATTGGTAGGTCATACGGCCATCTGCTACTATTTTCCATGGCACACCTTTCAGAAGTTTTCTTTTGTTCATTTATATTTTACAGATTAGTACTTGCAGTTCATTTCAGCCTCATTTCATTAAGAAGCTTTACCCCATGTCTTTGTCTTTCTAGGTTATCGAGTCCCGGTTGATTACTAAACCCGTTGGGTTAAGCCCCAATCTTTTCCCCTGCCGTCCTTAATTCTAAGGTTCGCCCCATGGGCCCCTGGTGGTTGCTTCGGCCCCATGGCTTCAGGGGTCCGACCAATGGTTGTCTGTCCACCTGTGCATCTATGCTTTTGAATGACTTTTTAATTTTACTTTGTCCGTTATTATCTCCATTTTCTGTCACGTTTCCCTTCGTCTTTTCAGGTCATGCAGTTGAACTCATATTGGGGTCACCTTCCACGTCGGTCAGGTCTCGTTCCTAACGATATTTCGCCTTGCATGTCATTCAGGCCACGTAGTTTATCTTAGGTATCGCCTGCCACATCGGTCAGGCTCATGGTTTAATTTAACCTGCACCTTTTATTCAGGTCCGATGACAGCTTCGGCCCCATGGCTTTGGGGGCCCGATGACAGCTTCGGCCCCATGGCTTTGGGGGCCCGATGACAGCTTCGGCCCCATGGCTTTGGGGGCCCGATGACAGCTTCGGCCCCATAGCTTTGGGGGCCCGATGACAGCTTCGGCCCCATAGCTTTGGGGGCCCGGTCACAGCTTCGGCCCCATGGCTTCGGGGGCCCGATGACAGCTTCGGCCCCATGGCTTCGGGGGCCCGATGACAGCTTCGGCCCCATGGCTTCGGGGGCCCGATGACAGCTTCGGCCCCATGGCTTTGGGGGCCCGATGACAGCTTCGGCCCCATAGCTTTGGGGGCCCGATGACAGCTTCGGCCCCATAGCTTTGGGGGCCCGGTCACAGCTTCGGCCCCATGGCTTCGGGGGCCCGATGACAGCTTCGGCCCCATGGCTTCGGGGGCCCGATGACAGCTTCGGCCCCATGGCTTCGGGGGCCCGATGACAGCTTCGGCCCCATGGCTTCGGGGGCCCGATGACAGCTTCGGCCCCATGGCTTCGGGGGCCCGATGACAGCTTCGGCCCCATGCCTTCGGGGGCCCGATGACAGCTTCGGCCCCATGCCTTCGGGGGCCCGATGACAGCTTCGGCCCCATGCCTTCGGGGGCCCGATGACAGCTTCGGCCCCATGCCTTCGGGGGCCCGATGACAGCTTCGGCCCCATGGCTTCGGGGGCCCGATGACAGCTTCGGCCCCATGGCTTCGGGGGCCCGATGACAGCTTCGGCCCCATGGCTTCGGGGGCCCGATGACAGCTTCGGCCCCATGGCTTCGGGGGCCCGATGACAGCTTCGGCCCCATGGCTTCGGGGGCCCGATGACAGCTTCGGCCCCATGGCTTCGGGGGCCCGATGACAGCTTCGGCCCCATGGCTTCGGGGGCCCGATGACAGCTTCGGCCCCATGGCTTCGGGGGCCCGTTGACAGCTTCGGCCCCATGGCTTCGGGGGCCCGATGACAGCTTCGGCCCCATGGCTTCGGGGGCCCGATGACAGCTTCGGCCCCATGGCTTCGGGGGCCCGATGACAGCTTCGGCCCCATGGCTTCGGGGGCCCGATGACTGTTTTTCAGTCCTGCTGGGCTGATTGCCTGGTTGGTTGTGCATCTGGGCTGATTTGGCCCCTATGTATCGCATACATACCTGCTTCCCTAATTTCCTAATAATCAACGTTGATTGCTCACTTTATGTTTTGACCACAAACTGGTCCGGTTCGCCCTACAGCATCATTGTCATGTCTTACGCAGATATTTAGTCTTTCTTTAATTGTTCATGCTTTCGTTCAGGTCCTGCCAGATGAAGAACAAGTAGGGCAATTCCCTCTAACATTTCAGTCTCTGATCGTAGTCGATCATATCTTGTCAACCAGGTCCCCGCGCAAAGTCTTTGCCTTTTTACCATGACCAGGAACTCATTTTCGTCGGTAGCTTCATTGCATTGCATTCCCTCACTCATGGGAGGGCATAGACAGAATCTTGTATATTATGGCTTCGTAGCTTCTTGCCGCACTAACCTCAGACTCCCTACAACCACGTTAAATCGGATTTTGGACAAGGTCCAGCATTTCCTCACGGTAGAAGTTTCAGATTGTAGGTCGGTCTTCACGTCTCAAACGCAAAAATAATTCTCGGGCACACAGTAGAACAACGCGCGGACCACGGCTAGCAGATAGCTGTTGTCTGGGGAACTATTCAAGGATTCTCTTCCTATCTTCATGGTTTCTTTTGGCCCTCATTTCTAAATAGTCTAGGCAGTTAGGTTGCGGTCCCACGATCTCCTGAGGCTAGGGCATTGCCAGTACTCGCACTAGAGCCAAACTTTACAAGTTTCAGTTGGTTTTTATGATCCATTTCACAACGTATTCCCGGTCCTCCATTCCGCTTTGGGGCAGTATACGCAATATTGAGAATCATGTCTCTGGCCTTGTCATCCACAAGATGGGTTGTAGGTCTCCTACTGGTCTTGCCTCGTATACCCCGAATTTTCGCTCTAGATCCCTGACGCCTTGCAGTTGGCTTGGGGATTAGTTTGCACATGCCATTCGAATTCCTTTTCTACCCTACTTGGCTTGGTTTTTGCCCACTTATAGGCCTACCCACGTTCGTGGCTCAGGGCACACAACAAGCCATTTAGTCAGGTCAGCTAAGACACGCCTAGCTGGGTTAGGTTGTTCCTGTTGTTTCTCTCCCTAGGGTTCTTCAGATACCTCTTGGCCGTAGCCATGACCACAAGTTGGTAAGGCTGATTAGTCAGCCTGCATTTGTGGGAGGGGCGGAGGCTCTTCATATACGAGCCACACCCTCACTTCCAGGCGTGGGTTCTCAGGTGCCCCACCCTCCCTCCCTTATCTTCTCATTTCCACAGGGTATGCCCACTTATAGGCCTACCCACGATCGTGGCTCAGGGCACACAACAAGCCATTTAGTCAGGTCAGCTAAGACACGCCTAGCTGGGTTAGGTTGTTCCTGTTGTTTCTCTCCCTAGGGTTCTTCAGATACCTCTTGGCCGTAGCCATGACCACAAATAAAAATAATAAACTCAAATACTTACCTCCATTCTGCTTTCAGCGATGTGGTACAGGACACAGACGTCTCCCGACTCAGGTAGCGTGATGATGATGACACCAGCTAGGACTAAAGCCTATTAGATGGAATGGTGGGGCAGGAATACATCTCTCCCATGCCCTGCTGCAACATTCAACTGTATCGCTGTCCTGAGAACAGTGATGCAGTTGAATATGCAGAGATCAGCGCTTCCACAATGAACCCATGGTGTGACGCGATGTCACGTCCCCGTCCGGATCTTATTCATAAAAATGTTTTATGACTTGAGTAGAATCCGGTTGACTGTCAGTTTAAAAATATGAACCGCTTCTAGCCAGGGAACAGGACGTCCATATATGGTCGTTCCTGTAGCCCTTTGGAGACCACAGACTCTAATCATCCCCTGCTGAGATCACCTCACACCTCGGACAGCTTCTAAGGACAAACACCAGACCATGCGTCTCCTGCCCATCTTGAAACCATGAAAGTTAAACACATGCTAGTTGGCCCTTCCTTGCTGACTGGTCAATTTACACATCAGAAGCAGAGACAGCTGGGAGGGGAAAGCGCACAGGAGAGACATGTGAACCGTGCTCTGAGAACACCAAAAAGCATATTGGGGCTATATGGAAATATGACCCAAAAATATAGGGTCCAAACCTGGCAGCTCTGGGGTCTTCCCAGACTGGTAAATGGGTTACTAGTCACCTGGAGGGGAGAGAGGTGTGATGTCACCCATGGAATCGTCCATAAATTCATGGGGGACCCAGCACAAGTGCCCGATTTTTTATATTTATTACGCCGGCAAAGTTATGGGCCATTTTTGTAAAATTAGGGAAAACTGGCCTGGCCAGCAGCAGGGAGGGGCGAATAAGCCCTCCCAAACCCTCCTTCAGGAACACCCTCCGTGCAGCTCTTGGCCAGCGATTGGCTGGACCAACCCTCCTTACCCTCCCACAAAATGGGGCATAAAAGTCCGTGCGCAATGGGAGAGGGGAGCTTTTTGCCCTGTGGTCACATCGCCGATAGGCTGTCCGTTGGAACGTAAGTTTTGCGCCTGGATTTTGCATAGGCAAAATCCAAGATCGTAATTTCTCTTTTTATCGCCGTTTATTTTCCACATGCTTCCCAGCTTGCTAGTGTAATATTTTTCTGTAAATTTTTGTATGCATTGTTTGTTTCACTTCTGTGTTACTTAAAGTAAAAGATATTTTCATATCTTTTCAATTGTCTCTCTCTTATCGCTCTAAGCCCCATTGCAACAAAGTACACGTACACCTTGAAGAGACCTACCTGTCTTATAGTAGACTGATATTAGAGACATAACTGTTTTATGATTCGATTGGTGTTAGCTTGTAGCGTGGTAGTGGGGCTGATCTGTGAGTGGTCCGCACCCCTATCCCAATTATAAAGTCGTTCACTAACGAACGTGGTGGCAGCAGAAAATAAGGGGGGTCCAGGATTGACTGGGTAATCCTGAATCTCCCCCCTGTCACGGTCCACCCTCGGTTGGGCTATTCTCTACGCTGGGGCGTCCTGGCGGTCATAAGTCTGATTTAAACGGGGGTGGTCATGACACATGGCCTTTCTGCTCCCCCCCACTTATCACTACCTGGAGGTGCCTGAGGTAATTGCCTCACCTCGCCTTATTGGCGGTGCACCCCTGTGAACGCCCATAGCTTATTTTCAGCCTGTAAATCTTGGACACGGCAGTGGTTTTGTATGCCAGCCTTTTGGAGAAAAACGATGCGGGAGATACTCACACAGAGCTAGCAGCAGCCAAACTTTGCCAAGTTCTGGCACATTTTGAGCCTGCGCTAATGGTATCGCCAGTTCCTGAGTTGAACACAAAAAAAAGGAGACCTGGCCTTGGCACTTTTTTGGAGGTTTTGGCCATATCTTGTCTCAGCTTTTTATGGCAGTGGCGGACACCATACTAAGATGTCACCTCCTTCTCAGCATCCTAATCTGGCTCCCAGGTCCAATACAACACACAATCATCATCATAGTCACTTCCAGCCACTTATATCAGACTGTGATATGTCATTGTGGGCTTCTTGGCCTCCCTCTTAATTACCTTATTTATATTTGCCCCAAGTGCCACTGTTGCCACAGTTACCACTGCCTATACTGCCACCACCATGGCTACAAGTGCCTCTACTACTACAGTCTAAACACTGACACTTCTCACATAAGTCATCAACAGGAAGACTATCCTGAGTATCTTCCATAGCACATGGAAGCATAGTTGAGTTCACCCTGGCCCAAACAGTTTCTGGGCAGAAGAACTAGCCAAAAAGTGGGTATACTGACACTTTTCACTGATTTGAATAAGTAACTGGTGTTTTAAAAGGGTGAAAGGAATTTGGGCCACTCATCTCACACTGCCAACATACAGAGATTGTTACTTTGCATCATATTCAGTTGAGTTCAGCCTGGCCCAAACAATTTCTAGGAAGGAGAACAGGTATCAAAGTCAGCAGACATACTTATTAAAATCAGTAAAAAGTGTAACTGGTGTTTTTAAAGGGTTAAATTAACTTGGGCCACTGATCGTACACTGCCAACATACAGAGGGTAGTGCCCTACACTGTATGCAATTGAGTTAAGCCTGGCCCAAACAGGTTCTTGGAAATCGGGTTCCTATTCACATCTGTGAAAAGTCTGCCAAGAACCTGTTCAGTGCGGGGTACTACACTCGTATGTCCGCAGTGCAAGATCAGTGTCCCAAATTCATTTAAAATCACCAGTTACTTAGATGACAGTTTTTGTGCTCCAAACCTAGTTTGGCCAGGCTGAACACAACTGAATATGATGCGAGGTAACACTTTCTATATGTTTGCAGTGTGAGATCAGTGGCCAGAATTCATTTAACTCTTTAAAAACACTAGTTATTTAAAGGGGTTTTTCTATTTTTTTTTACATTGATGACCTTTCCTGAGAATAGGTCATCAATATAAGATCAGCAGGGTACCAACTCCTGGCACCCCCGCTGAACAGCTGCTTGAAGAGAAAGCAGCACTTGTACGAGTGCTGCCTTCTCTTGTTTACCTGTTCACTGTCACAAACGCAGTGGTGAGCAGGTGTAGTTACATCTTACCTGTTCCATTCA
Source organism: Bufo bufo (assembly GCF_905171765.1). Lineage (NCBI taxonomy): Eukaryota > Metazoa > Chordata > Amphibia > Anura > Bufonidae > Bufo > Bufo bufo. Next base: position 58,423,430 of record NC_053396.1, read on the forward strand.
CTTCTATGGGACGGCTCTCTAAAATTGAAGTGAATGGGACGGCTTTATTGTAATTACACCTGCTCACCACTGTGGTTGCGAAAGCGAGCATGTAAATAATAGAAGGCAAAGCCCACTTTGATGCCAGGCCTTGTGCCTAGAACCTGTGTTGGCCAGGCTGAACTCAACTGCATACAATGCGGGGCTTAGCCATCTGTAGGTTGGCAGTGTGAGATCTGTAGCCTGAATTCATTTAACAAACACCAGTTATTTCTTCAAAATAGAAAAAGTGTCTGCCCACTTTGATGCCAGTTCTTGTGCCCAGAACCTGTTTGGGCCAGGCTGACCTCAACAGAACATGCGGGGCACCAACCTCTTTACGTTCGTAGTGCAAGATCAGTGGCCCAAATTCATTTAACCCTTTAATTCACACTGTTCTGGGCCAACTTTGATGCTCATTTGGGTGCCAGTCATTTCTTTTTTATGCCGCTTTCAACTGATTTTACTTCAGGACAGCTCACTGAAACGTATTTTTATATGGCGAAGTTATCCTCAAGATTCATAAAAAAAAATAAAAAAAATATGAAAAATGAGCAGCCTCGAATAAGAAAATGGCCGGATAGGAAACCAACTTCAACCTTGTTTATCATGATATGGTCTTTTAAGGGGTTCTCTGGGAATTAAGAACATGAAAATTCTTAAATATTACTTTTTTATAAATAAATTCCCAAATGCTTTTCATTTCATTAGTTATAATGACTCATTTTTTCTAGGGAGCAATCAGGGGAAATAAAATGTTGCCATCCTATTAGTACACACAAACCCTGTCCTAATCACACAGGAGGACAAGTTACTTCCCAACTTTGAGCTAAAGAGCTGCCTCATCCTCCTCTGTGCTCTACTTGTCAGGAATTATGATTCTGAATACAGTTTAACATGACCTTCAGCTGAATATCTGTAAAAATGGAGTTCATGAGGAGACATGAAGTACGGAGAGGATGGACATGACAGGCTGTGGTAATGGAGCCTGAAAACAAGTGCTGTTGCTCATTAGCCACATCCCCACCCTCCTCCCTATACGTCATGTCTCCTCATGAACTCCATTCCTACAGAGATGAATCTAAAAATCTTTTCAGCTATATTCAGGATCATACTCCCTGACAAGTATAGCAGAGAGAATGACAAAGCAGTTACTTGGGTCAGTGATATGAAGTAACTTGTCTTCCTGTGTGACTAGGAGAGGTTTTCTGTTTACTAATAAGACGACAGCCATTTTATTTCTCCTAATTATTGCTCCCTAGGCAAGACGAGCCATTATAACTAATAAAAGGAATATATTTATAATAAAGTAATATTTAAGTATTCTCATTTTAGCGGGTATGCAAAAGAGCTTTGCTTCTAATCCCACCTATTCTAGTATAAGTCAATGTGGCTTATATGACTCCTCACAGTGTTTAACACGTTAAGGACCCAGGACGAGAATGCTTGTCCTAAAAGGACGGTACTTAGTGCCCCAGGGCGAGCATTCTCGTCCTGCGGTCCTTTCCCTCCCCCCACGTGCGGTGCCACGATCAGTGGCAGAGATCCGGCTGTTACTGACAGCTGCATCCACCAGCATCGGTGGTAACGCCTATGCCGGTGGATTAATACCTCATATGCCGCGGTCAGCGCTGACCACGGCATATGGGAGGTTTGCGCTCCCTCACCTCATCCATCGGGTCCCCGCGCTGCTGTGGCGGGGACTCAATGGTTGCCATGGCAGCCCCAAGGCCATGTACTGAGGCCTAAGAGGCCCAGCCCCCAGGCTGGGTCTCCTAGGCAACTGCTAGCGTCTTACAGTGTAAGACGCTAACAGTTCAATACAACACAATACAGATATATTGTCCTGCATTGAAACAGGGATCAGACCCTGTAATGTTGAAGTCCCAGAGGGGGACAAATAATAAAGTGGGAAAAAAAGTCCAAAAAAATATAATAATTGGGGAGAAATATGGAAAAAAAGAAAAGTAGGCATATTAGGTATCATTGCGTCCATATAAACCAGCTCTATAAAAATATCACATGACCTAACCCCTCAGGTGTTCACCGTCAAAAAAATTAAATTAAAACTGTGCTAAAAAAGCCATTTTTTGTCACCTTACATCACTAAAAGTGCAACACTAAGCGATCAAAAAGGCATATGCCTTCCAAAATAATACCAATCTAACAATAACATATTTTTCTGTGAAATCTAAAAAAATAAATAAAAAAGTTGACAAATTAGGTATCGCCGCGTCTGTAACAACCTGCTCTATAAAAATACCACATGACCTAACCTCTCAGGTGAACACTGTAAAAAAAAAAAAAAAAAGGGTATCAAAAGCCATTGTTTGTCATCTTACACCACAAAAAGTGTAATAGCAAGCAATCAAAAAGTCATATACACCCCAAAATAGTGCCAATCAAACCATCATCTCATCCTGCAAAAATGAGCCCCTACCAAGACAATCGCCCAAAAAATATAAAAATATGTCTCTTAGACTATGGAGACACTAAAACATGATTATTTTTTTTGTTTAAAAAATTATATTATTATTATAACTTAAATAAATAAGGGCCATACTAGGGCATATAGGAGGTTCCTGAATACGGGATCGCCCTTATCGGGGTGGCCATTTCGTTCTTTAGGCAGGGACATACGATATAGGGTGAGTATTAGGGAAAGATCCCTAATCAGCTACTACCACCCTGCCTATGGGACTGCCCCTTCCTACATTGTGGATGATTGATGACCCCCCCCACCGAGTCCCTATTGTATTTATCATTTTTGTTGTTTTGTCCAAAATGTTTTTTTGTGGGGTTGTTTTAAATTAGCAGAATAAAGGTTATGTTTTATACTCTAGTGGTACTCTGTGATAGTGTTACTTGTAACTATACCACTTTAGTTGAGCATTATATATTTGTGTGAGTTATCTCACCCTCAATATGGCCGGCTTCCTAAGTATACAACTTGATAAGAATCATTGGTTATTGGAAGCAAATGAGATCTTCTCAGAAAAAGAATTAGTCTCTGTTAACATCACTACCATCTATTAAAACCACTTTTAGAGATCTATACAGTGTTCATAAACAATTCCATAAGTCTTGGTGGGAAATTCAGTCCCTTGATAATTATATCAGAAATTCCATCATACCAAAGGGTTTACGCATTTTCTTAAAACCGGCGCAACGCATTTGTACCCCGAACCTACTGTCTAAGTGGGAGGGAGAGGTCACTGATAGCTCATTACGTCTTATAAGACTATTACTAGACCAAGAAAGAGTTAACCTTGAAACAATTGAAAAACAACTAAACAGTCAAACAGAGGTGTCGTTTAAATTCAAGGACCACCCAGAAATCAGAATTACAATTAAATATAGAGAGGTTCAAATGTAGCCTGGTCAAACGAAAACACCGTCAATTTATTAAGGATCTGAACGAGTTTAGGAATAAAACTGCGTATATAGTAACACGACCCAACCAGAAGGGGTTAATAAGCGAAAGTTCAGCATCGGAGGCAGAAAGCTCCGATTTGGAGTATCATCAGCCACAACAATATTATAACCAGAGGTCCAATTGGAGAGGCAGGGGTTGAAATAGGACCAGAAATAGTTTCTCTACTGCGATGTTCCAACCAAGGGGAAACCAGCAAGCTAATCAGTATTCAGGGACACAATGGGATTCTAAGACCCCCTTGGCCCCATGGCTCTTCTGACAAGAAAAGAAGTCTTGAGCTGGGACTTGAACCTGGGGATCTACCAGGGTTTGACGTTTTGGTTGACCTACTGGACGATAATGAACGCCCAAAAAGCCTTGGCCCTTTTATCACTCTCAGAAACAAAAGTACAAAAATGCCCCCGAGAACACTAGGGGAAGCTAACATCGACTTGTTTCTGAGATCTGTAATTAGGGACATTAATACCATTGTACCCACATTGGGCAGTAGAAACTATACATCCTCGGAAATGGAGGCACTGCGACACCTGAGTACAAATAAAGATCTGGTAATTAAGCCATCAGATAAGGGGGGCAACGTAGTGGTGTTATCCAATCAGCAATATTGCAATATGTGTTTTCCACTCTTATCGGACAGGTCGAGCTATGAACGATTGAAGTGTGATCCCACCACTGTCTACTCACAGGAACTGTCCCAGATTCTGCTGGAGGCCCTTGAGGGGAAGCTTATTGACCGCAAGGAATATGAGTACCTTGGACCATCTCATCCAAGGGTGGCTACCTTCTATGGCGTTCCAAAAATTCACAAGGGAACTAGTCCCCTCAAGGGCCGACCAATAGTGTCTGGGATTGGTAGCCTTACTGAACATGCAGGCACATACATTGACCAAATACTCTGCCCATTTATGATATCTCTACCATCTTATCTGCGAGATCTGTGGACCTCCTCAAACGTATTGATGACATTACATTGGAACCAGGGGTATGGTTAGCATTGATTGATGTTGAGGCCCTCTATACCGCGATACCTCACAACAAGTGCTTGGCAGCTGTCAAGCACTTCCTGGATTCCAAATCTAACTATCTAAAGATTTTGTGCTTAATCATAGTTACTTTGTGTTTAATGGTCACTTATACCACCAGCTCAGGGGCACAGCTATGGGGAGCCCATATGCCCCTACCTACGCTAACCAGCTCCTGGGCTGGTGGGAGGACACTGTTGCTTTTTCCGAAAGTATGATACGGTGGACCAAATACATCAGTTTTTGGTCTAGATTTATAGACGACATTCTATTGTTTTGGTCTGGAACACCGGAGGGTTTTAAGCTCTTCATTCAGGACCTTAATACCAACCATATAGGGCTGATTTTTACATACGAGCTACAATGTGACACAATAACATTTCTAGATGTACAAATCCAGAAGGGAGAGAACAATGTCCTAAATACCACGCTCTTTCATAAGAAAAAATCTACTAACAGCTTACTTAGGTAGGACAGCTTTAACCTGAAGCCACTGAAAAGGGGGATCCCGAAGGGACAATTCTTGAGGGTCCGTAGAAATTGCTCAGACCAGACTGACTTTACCAGGCAGGCCTCATTACTATTCCATCGGTTTAAACAGAGAGGATATTCTGACTCATGCCTGTATCAGGCCTGGAGCCATGCAGAATCTGCCGATAGATCCACATTACTCCAATCTGAAGAGAGAATGAAAGGGTCACAAAAGATCATTAGGATCATCGGCACATTTGATACAGAATCCCACAAAGTTCGGGAAATCCTGGGACGTTACCGGTCCCTTCTCAAAACAGACCCATATTTAACCAACGTCCTCCTGGAACATCCAGCCATAACCTTTAGACGTGGACGCAGCATAAAGGATGCGCTTGTACATAGTCATTTTGAGCCATCTACTGTACAAAAAACTTGGTTGATGGATAGGAGATGCACAAATGTGGTAAATGTAAAGCTTGCCCCTATATTGAAGTAGGGGACACCTTTTCAGACAGTGACCAGAAACGAACATATACTGCACGTACGTTTGTGAACTGCAACACTGTAGGTCTGGTGTCTTTGGTACAATGTAAATGTGGCAGCAAATATGTTGGTAAAACTCGTAGAGCCTTCAAGAAAAGGATATTAGAACATGTTGGCGATATTCGTAATAAACGTGACAAACCACTCTCAAGACGTGGTGTTCCACCACTGTGGTAATTTGAATATATTGCATTTTTCGATGATTGAGACAATCAAACACTATCAGGGGAGGGGACTTTGACATAATTCTGAAACAAAAGGAATCCAAATGGATCTACATGTTAAACACCATGTTACCATCAGGTCTTAACGACAACATTGACTATTCATGTTTTCTTTAGTCGGCCAGCTTTATATTTTATCTAGTAGGTAGTGGTTATCTGACCCTAGTTCTATATATACAGCAATGGGGAACCCGTAGCCATCCCCTAAAATACTGGGTCTTTCCACTTCCTTGATCTACCCCTTTGACTACCTATTGAACACCCTCTTTGGGCATTATTAACCCCTATGGTTTGGCAGTAACCAAACGCCCCCCTTTCCCCCAATCTTTTGTGTGGTATCGTGCTCTCTGCTCACAAGGAACAATAAAAGTATGCGCTTACAATAATGGAATACACCTGATTGTACGTGTACTGTGCATAACAGACAACATTTGCTGTATTCCATATTTGGGATTAATATTTGCCGCTACCGGGTCCAAGGGCCGATTATGTGACCAGAGTTGGTCACATGGTGTTGTACACAGTGACGTCATGTCCCACGTGACCGGGAGCGATGTAGCGCCGTCACATGATCGTCCAGCATCACACATGACATGTGTTACGTCACTGCATGCGGCCGGAACCGGCGTAGCTCCGTGGGAAGGTACAGGTGCCTATCTTCTAAGATAATTAAGCCCTCCTTTTCCGAATAGGCGGCCTATTTAAACTCCATAAACGCCCTCACCTATTTTACTCGGTCTATAATCACAGGAGGTTGGATACAGGTACGTCTTGTTGCCTATTGTGAACAATATCATTGTGCTTAGTTCCTTTGGCAGTACTGTGTGTACATTACCAATATATTTTTTATTATAGATCACTGGACAAGCGGACCATTTATGCCAACAGTACAGTAATTTTACTCACAGGCGATCCCATGTGACCAAGCTGGGTGTATATCTTTGGTCACGCAAGTATTATCCATGTGATCACTAGTGCAATGTTTGACATGCACCACATTTATGCAACACTCTGCACATCATATGTTGACATAAACATTTGAGGGGAGCTCTGGGTTTACTAGCCAAACAAAACCTATGGTTTATATCTCTACTTTGACTAATGTCTGTGGCTGAATTATTTATTGACTATTGGTACATTGTTACCACTGAATGTTAACTATTCTGTTTGATGACGATTGGGACACTTGTTGAGTGTCCCCTGATGAGCCTGATTTATCACACTGGGCGAAGCACGCTGGGTTAAAGGGACCTAAAGGACCTATGTTGTCATCTTTAACTATTGAGGTGCCCTTTTAAGATTTGGTTGAGAGTGTACTTGGCGTCGACTGGACTATTACTTTATTCATAGTAGTCTTTATCACAGATTTGTGTACTCTATCAATATCTTGAGTAAAAGTATCTTTAATGTATTCAGCATTTATTATTTTTGTGATCTAAATTAGGCCACAATATACACTCACCTAAAGAATTATTAGGAACACCATACTAATACGGTGTTGGACCCCCTTTTGCCTTCAGAACTGCCTTAATTCTACGTGGCATTGATTCAACAAGGTGCTGATAGCATTCTTTAGAAATGTTGGCCCATATTGATAGGATAGCATCTTGCAGTTGATGGAGATTTGAGGGATGCACATCCAGGGCACAAAGCTCCCGTTCCACCACATTCCAAAGATGTTCTATTGGGTTGAGATCTGGTGACTGTGGGGGCCATTTTAGTACAGTGAACTCATTGTAATGTTCAAGAAACCAATTTGAAATGATTCGAGCTTTGTGACATGGTGCATTATCCTGCTGGAAGTAGCCATCAGAGGATGGATACATGTTCTCATTCTGTTTACGCCAAATTCGGACTCTACCATTTGAATGTCTCAACAGAAATCGAGACTCATCCGACCAGGCAACATTTTTCCAGTCTACAAGAGTCCAATTTTGGTGAGCTCGTGCAAATTGTAGCCTCTTTTTCCTATTTGTAGTGGAGATGAGTGGTACCCGGTGGGGTCTTCTGCTATTGTAGCCCATCCGCCTCAAGGTTGTGCGTGTTGTAGCTTCACAAATGCTTTGCTGTATACCTCGGTTGTAACGAGTGGTTATTTCAGTCAACGTTGCTTTTCAGCTTAAATCAGTCGGCCCATTCTCCTCTGACCTCTAGCATCCACAAGGCATGTTTGCCCACAGGACTGCCGCATACTGGATGTTTTTCCCTTTTCACACCATTCTTTGTAAACCCTAGAAATGGTTGTGCGTGAAAATCCCAGTAACTGAGCAGATTGTGAAATACTCAGACCGGCCCGTCTGGCTCCAACAACCATGCCACGCTCAAAATTGCTTAAATCACCCTTCTTTCCCATTCTAACATTGAGTTTGGAGTTCAGGAGATTGTCTTGACCAGGACCACACCCCTAAATGCATTGAAGCAACTGCCATGTGATTGGTTGACTAGATAATTGCATTAATGAGAAATAGAACAGGTGTTCCTAATAATTCTTTAGGTGAGTGTATATCTATGGGCCACCTTATCATAGTTTGCCTGTATCACCTGTTTTCAGGGCCATCCTAGGGCGTATAGGAGGTTCCTGAATACGGGATCGCCCCTATCGGGGCGACCATTCCGTTCTTTAGGCAGGGGCATACGATATAGGGTGAGTATTAGGGAAAGATCCCCAATCAACTACTACCACCCTGCCTATGGGACTGCCCCGTCCTACATTGTGGATGATTGATGAACACAGAGTCCCTATCGTATTTATCATTTTTGTTCTGTTCAATATATGTTTTTTTGTGGGGTTGTTTTAAATTAGCAGAATAAAGGCTACTTTTTCTACTCTAGTGGTACTCTGTGATAGTGTTACTTTTAACTATACCACTTTAGGATATCTCCCCTCTGACGGGTTACTGTCTTAGCTGTGATTTTTTTAAATAAATAAAAAGTATACATATTAGGTATCACCGCGTCTGTAACAACCTGCTCTATAAAAATATCACATGACCTAACCCCTCAGGGGAACATTGTAAAACAAATAAAATAAAAATGGCGTCAAAAGCCATTTTTTGCCACTTACATCACAAAAAGTGTAATAGCAAGCGATCAAAAAATCATATGCACCCCAAAATAGTGCCAATCAAACCGCTATCTCATCCCACAAAAAATGATACCCTACCTAAGACAGTCGCCCAAAAAATAAAAAAAACTATGGCTTTCAGAATATGGAAATACTAAAACATGATTTTTTTGTTTTAAAAATGCTGTTTTTGTGTAAAACTCAAATAAATAAATAAAAAGTATACATAGGTATTGCCGTGTCCATAAGAACCTGCTGTATAAAAATATCACTTGACCTAACCCCTCAGGTGGACACTGTAAAAAATTTTTTTTTTTAAGTGTGTCAAATAAGCCATTTTTTTGTCACCTTACATCACAAAAAGTGTAATACCAAGCGATCAAAAAGTCATATGCACCCTAAAATAGTACCAAACTGTCCTCTCATACTGAAAAAAACGAGCCCCTACACAAGACAGTCGTACAAAAAACATAAACAAAACTATAGCTTTCAGAATATGAAGACACTAAAAATTCAGTTTTTTTCAAAAATGCTTTATTATTTAAAACTGAAACAAACAACCCAAAAATATTTGGTATTGTCGCGTCCGTAACAACCTGCTCTATAAAAATACCACATGATCTAACCTGTTAGATGAACACTGTAAATAACAAAAAATAAAAACAGTGGCAAAACAGCTATTTTTTGTTACCTTGCCTCACAAAAAGTGTAATTTAGCACAACCAAAAATCATATGTACCCTACAATAGTATCAACAAAACTGCCACCTTATCCCGTAGTTTCCAAAATGGGGTCTTTTTCGGAGTTTCTACTCTGGGGGTGCATCAGGGGGTCTTCAAATATGACACGGCAGCTTAAAATTATTCCAGTGAAATCTGCCTTCCAAAAACCATATGGCGTTCTTTTCCTTCTGCGCCCTGCCGTGTGCCCGTACAGCAGTTTATGACCACATATGCAGTGTTTCTGTAAACTACAGATTAAGAGCCATAAATATTGAGTTTTGTTTGTCTGTTAACCCTTGCTTTGTAACTAGAAAAAAATTATTAAAATGGAAAATCTGCCAAAAAAGTGAAATTTGAAATTTTATCTCTATTTTCCATTAATTCTTGTGGAACACCTAAAGGGTTAACAAAGTTTGTAAAATCAGTTTTGAATACCTTGAGGAGTGTAGTTTACAAAGTGGGGTCACTTTTTTGGAGTTTCTACTCTAGGGGTGCATCAGGGGGGCTTCAAATGGGACATGGTGTCAAAAAAACAGTCCATCAAAATCTGCCTTCCAAAAACCGTATGACATTCCTTTCCTTCTGCGCAATGCCGTGTGCCCGTACAGTAGTTTACGACCACATATCGTGTGTTTCTGTAAACTACAGAATCAGAGCCATAAATATAGAGTTTTGTTTGGCTGTTAACCCTTGCTTTGTAACTGGAAAAAAAATATAAAAATGGAAAATCTGCCAAAAAAGTGAAATTTTGAAATGTTATCTCTATTTTCCATTAATTCTTGTGGAACACCTAAAGGGTTAACAAAGTTTGTAAAATCCGTTTTGAATACCTTGAGGGGTTTAGTTTCTAGAATGCGGTCATTTTGGGTGGTTTCTATTATGTAAGCCTCACAACTGGAGCGTCTTCCCCCTGGCTAAGAGCGGAGCGCGCTGATTGGATCCACTCCGTGCCGGGGAGAAGAATGACACGCCCGGGAGAACTTTTGAAGGCCCGCCCACTTGTGCCGAATGGCTCATTAGCATACAAGGCGGCAAATATTCCGGGGGCAGCGCGGACAAACGGGGGCACTGATTGAAAAATGAATGACTGAATAAGCAATACCAAGGGCATGTAAGTAAGGCTATATCTTTAGTTTAACTTTCATTTTCAGGTGAAAGGTCCTCTTTAACATCTGTTGTGGGTAAACTATTTGAAGGTTTTCTAAGAGATGCTATCTTAGAACATCTCAACGGAAATAAGCAGATAACGCCATATCAGCATGGCTTCATGAGGGATCGGTCATGCCAAACTAATTTAATCCGTTTCTATGAGGAGGTAAGTTCTAGACTTGACAGCGGCGTATCAATGGATGTCATATATCTGGACTTCTCCAAAGCATTTGACACTGTACCACATAAAAGGTTAGTATATAAAATGAGAATGCTCGGACTGGGAGAAAATGTCTGTATGTGGGTAAGTAACTGGCTGAGTGACAGAAAACAGAGGGTGGTTATTAACGGTACACACTCAGATTGAGTCACTGTCACTTGTGGGGTACCTCAGGGGTCAGTATTGGGCCCTATTCTCTTCAATATATTTATTAATGATCTTGTAGAAGGCTTGCATAGTAAAATATCAATTTTCGCAGATGACACTAAACTGTGTAAAGTAATTAACACTGAAGAGGACAGTATACTACTACAGAGGGATTTGGATAGATTGGAGGCTTGGGCAGATAAGTGGCAGATGAGGTTTAACACTGACAAATGTAAAGTTATGCACATGGGAAGGAATAATGCAAGTAACCCGTACATACTAAATGGTAAAACACTCGGTAACACTGATATGGAAAAGGATCTAGGAATTTTAATAAACAGCAAACTAAGCTGCAAAAACCAGTGTCACGCAGCTGCTGCCAAGGACAAGAAGATAATGGGTTGCATCAAAAGGGGCATAGATGCCCGTGATAAGAACATAGTCCTATCACTTTACAAATCGCTTGTCAGACCACACATTGAGTACTGTGTACAGTTCTGGGCTCCTGTGAACAAGGCAGACATAGCAGAGCTGGAGAGGGTCCAGAGGAGGGCAACTAAAGTAATAACTGGAATGGGGCAACTACAGTACCCTGAAAGATGATCAAAATTAGGGTTATTCACTTTACAAAAAAGACGACTGAGGGGAGATCTAATTACTATGTATAAATATATCAGGGGTCAGTACAGAGATCTATCCCATCATCTATTTATCCCCAGGACTGTGACTGTGACGAGGTGACATCCTCTGCGTCTGGAGGAAAGAAGGTTTGTACACAAACATAGAAGAGGATTCTTTACGGTAAGAGCAGTGAGACTATGGAACTCTCTGCCTGAGGAGGTGTTGATGGTGAGTACAATAAAGGAATTTAAGAGGGGCCTGGATGTATTTCTGGAGTGTAATTATATTACAGGCTATAGCTACTAGAGAGGGGTCATTGATACAGGGAGTTATTCTAATTGTCTGATTGGAGTCGGGGAGGAATTTTTTATTCCCCTAAAGTGGGGAAAATTGGCTTCTACCTCACAGCTTTTTTTTTTGCCTTCCTCTGGATCAACTTGCAGGATGATAGGCCGAACTGGATGGACAAATATCTTTTTTCTGCCTTATGTACTATGTTACTATGTTACTAAGTCTCCAGTGGCTGCTGGCTTCACTTTTGTAAAAAAAAAAGATGGAGGTCTTCGGCCATGTCTTGATTTTCATGAACTCAATCAGATTACTATCCGTGAACCTTACCTTCCTTTGATTCCCGATTTGTTTAACCATATTATTGGTGTCAAGGTGTTCTCCAAGTTGGACTTAAGGGGGCCATATAATCTGGTTAGGATCAAGGAAGGAGATGAATGGAAGACGGCTTTTAATACACCTGAGGAACACTTTGAGAACCTGGTCATGCCTTTCGGGTTGACCAATGCCCCGGAGGTATTCCAACATTTTGTGAATGACATCTTTTATCACCTGGTGGGGAGGTTTATGATCGTGTATTTGGATGACATTCTTATTTATTCTCCTGACATGGAAAAACATCAGAATTATGTGAAACAGGTGTTACAGATTCTAAGGGATAATACATTGTTTGCAAAATTATAGAAATGTCTTTTTTGTCTTTGGCAGTGTTTGCCATAAACAATCGTAGTCAGGAGTCCACTGGTGAGTTGCCGTTTTTTGGGGCCTATGGATTTTACCCGCAGTTTGGCACATTTTCTAGTTCTAATACTTCTGGTATCCCTGAGGAAGAACGTTTTTCGTCATCATTGTCATTAATATGGCGAAAAATTCAAAATAACTTGAAAAATATGGGCAACAAATATAAACATGTGGCTGACAGGAAACATATGAATGGTCTGGACCTAAGTGTGGGTGATTCTGTGTGGCTGTCCACAAGAAACATTATGTTGAAGGTACCTTCCTGGAAGTTGGGTCCAAGGTTTATCGGCCCATATAAGATCACGGCCATTATTAATCCTGTAGCTTTTCGTCTTGAGCTTCCTTAGGCCCTGAAAATTCATAATGTGTTCCATAGGTCTTTGTTGAAAAAATATGTGGAACCTTTACAGCAATCTTCCTTGCCACCTGCTCCGGTCATCGTGGATGGTAATTTAGAATTAGAGATCGCGAAAATAGTTGACTCTCGAGTTCTTCGTGGATCCTTTCAATATCTTGTCCACTGGAGAGGTTATGGACCGGAGGAGAGGATGTGGGTGCCGGCATCCAACATTAATACCAATCATTTAGTGAAAGCCTTTCATAGATCTCACCCAGATAAGGTCGGCCCTGGGTGCCCGGAGGTCATCCGTAGAAGGGGGGGGGGGTACTGTCCCGGACGTTCCCGTGGCAGGTACCAGGAGATCGGAGACTCGTGGGTTAAATTGACAAGTTCACTGTGGATCTTATTATGTCTGTGCAGAGGGAAGTCAGGTGGGCGTATATACACTCACCTAAAGAATTATTAGGAACACCATACTAATACGGTGTTGGACCCCCTTTTGCCTTCAGAACTGCCTTAATTCTACGTGCCATTGATTCAACAAGGTGCTGATAGCATTCTTTAGAAATGTTGGCCCATATTGATAGGATAGCATCTTGCAGTTGATGGAGATTTGAGGGATGCACATCCAGGGCACGAAGCTCCCGTTCCACCACATCCCAAAGATGCTCTATTTGGGTTGAGATCTGGTGACTGTGGGGGCCATTTTAGTACAGTGAACTCATTGTAATGTTCAAGAAACCAATTTGAAATGATTCGAGCTTTGTGACATGGTGCATTATCCTGCTGGAAGTAGCCATCAGAGGATGGATACATGTTCTCATTCTGTTTACGCCAAATTCGGACTCTACCATTTGAATGTCTCAACAGAAATCGAGAATCATCAGACCAGGCAACATTTTTCCAGTCTTCAACAGTCCAATTTTGGTGAGCTTGTGCAAATTGTAGCCTCTTTTTCCTATTTGTAGTGGAGATGAGTGGTACCCAGTGGGGTCTTCTGCTGTTGTAGCCCATCCGCCTCAAGGTTGTGTGTGTTGTGGCTTCACAAATGCTTTGCTGCATACCTCGGTTGTAACGAGTGGTTATTTCAGTCAACGTTGCTCTTCTATCAGCTTGAATCAGTCGGCCCATTCTCCTCTGACCTCTAGCATCCACAAGGCATGTTTGCCCACAGGACTGCCGCATACTGGATGTTTTTCCCTTTTCACACCATTCTTTGTAAACCCTAGAAATGGTTGTGTGTGAAAATCCCAGTAACTGAGCAGATTGTGAAATACTCAGACCGGCCCGTCTGGCACCAACAACCATGCCACGCTCAAAATTGCTTAAATCACCTTTCTTTCCCATTCTGACATTCAGTTTGGAGTTCAGGAGATTATCTTGACCAGGACCACCCCCCTAAATGCATTGAAGCAACTGCCATGTGATTGGTTGACTAGATAATTGCATTAATGAGAAATAGAACAGGTGTTCCTAATAATTCTTTAGGTGAGTGTATATAGATATATATATGTGTCTGCCCCTTCATTGATATGTGTATATACAGGTGAAACTCGAAAAATTAGAATATCGTGAAAAAGTCCATTTATTTCAGTAATGCTAATTAAAAGGAATTGCATTAATGCAGCTTAAAATTAGAATTTTGTGAAAAGGTTCAATATTCTAGGCTCAAAGTGTCACACTCTAGTCAGCTAATTAGTCCATACCCCCTGAGCAAAGGGTACCTCAAAATTGTGAATTTGGGGTTTCATAAGCTGTAAGCCATAATCATCCAAATTATCTTGCTTTGCATGTAATGAGTCTATCTCATATGTTAGTTTCACCCTTTAAGTTGCATTACTGAAAAAATGAACTTTGCACGATATTCTAATTTTTCGAGTTTCACCTGTATATGTATATATATGGACCCCTTTATATGGACAATAGGGATATATATTCCCGGTATGGCCATGTATACAGTACAGACCAAAAGTTTGGACACACCTTCTCATTCAAAGAGTTTTCTTTATTTTGATGACTATGAAAATTGTAGATTCACACTGAAGGCATCAAAACTATGAATTAACACATGTGGAATTATATACATAACAAACAAGTGTGAAACAACTGAAAATATGTCATATTCTAGGTTCTTCAAAGTAGCCACCTTTTGCTTTGATTACTGCTTTGCACGCTCTTGGTATTCTCTTGATGAGCTTCAAGAGGTAGACCCCTGAAATGGTTTTCACTTCACAGGTGTGCCCTGTCAGGTTTAATAAGTGGGATTTCTTGCCTTATAAATGGGGTTGAAACCATCAGTTGCGTTGAGGAGAAGTCAGGTGGATACACAGCTGATAGTCCTACTGAATAGACTGTTAGAATTTGTATTATGGCAAGAAAAAAGCAGCTAAGTAAAGAAAAACGAGTGGCCATCATTACTTTAAGAAATGAAGGTCAGTCAGTCAGCCGAAAAATTGGGAAAACTTTGAAAGTAAGGGCTATTTGACCATGAAGGAGAGTGATGGGGTGCTGCGCCAGATGACCTGGCCTCCACAGTCACCAGACCTGAACCCAATCGAGATGGTTTGGGGTGGGCTGGACCGCAGAGTGAAGGAAAAAGGGCCAACAAGTGCTAAGCATCTCTGGGAACTCCTTCAAGACTGTTGGAAGACCATTTCAGGGGACTACCTCTTGAAGCTCATCAAGAGAATGCCAAGAGTGTGCAAAGCAATAATCAAAGCAAAAGGTGGCTACTTTGAAGAACCTAGAATATGACATATTTTCAGTTGTTTCACACTTATTTGTTATGTATATAATTCGACATGTGTTAATTCATAGTTTTGATGCCTTCATAGTCATGAAAATAAAGAAAACTCTTTGAATGAGAAGATGTGTCCAAACTTTTGGTCTGTACTGTATATTGACACTGTATGGCAAGTGGGGACATATGTATGTCCCCTGCATGTGATGCCCCAGATATGTGAGTATGTATACAGTTGCAAGAAAAAGTATGTGAACCCTTTGGAATGATATGGATTTCTGCACAAATTGGTCATAAAATGTGATCTGATCTTCATCTAAGTCGCAACAATAGACAATCACAGTCTGCTTCAACTAATAACACACAAAGAATTAAATGTTATCATGTTTTTATTGAACACACCATGTAAACATTCACAGTGCAGGTGGAAAAAGTATGTGAACCCCTAGACTAATGACATCTCCAAGAGCTAATTGGAGTGAGGTTTCAGCCAACTGGAGTCCAATCAATGAGATGAGATTGGAGGTGTTAATTACAGCTGTCCTGCCCTATAAAAAACACACACCAGTTCTGGGTTTGCTTTTCACAAGAAGCATTGCCTGATGTGAATAATGCCTTGCACAAAAGAGCTCTCAGAAGACTTGCGATTAAGAATTGCTGATTTGCATAAAGCTGGAAAGGGTTATAAAAGTATCTCCAAAAGCCTTGCTGTTCATCAGTCCACGGTAAGACAAATTGTCTATAAATGGAGAAAGTTCTGCACTGCTGCTACTCTACCTAGGAGTGGTCGTCCTGTAAAGATGACTGCAAGAGGACAGCGCAGACTGCTCAATGAGGTGATGAAGAATCCTAGAGTGTCAGCTAAAGACTTACAAAAGTCTCTGGCATATGCTAACATCCCTGTTAGCGAATCTATGATACGTAAAACACTAAACAAGAATGGATTTCATAAGAGGATACCGCAGAGGAAGCCACTGCTGTCCAAAAAAACATTGCTGCATGTTTACAGTTTGCACAAGAGCACCTGGATTTTCCACAGCAGTACTGGCAAAATATTCTGTGGACAGATGAAACCAAAGTTGAGTTGTTTGGAAGAAACACACAACACTATGTGTGGAGAAAAAGAGGCACAGCACACCAACATCAACACCTCATCCCAACTGTGAGGTATGGTGGTGGGGGCATCATGGTTTGGGGCTGCTTTGCTGCGCAGGGCCTGGACAGATTGCTATCATCGAAGGAAAAATGAATTCCCAAGTTTATCAAGACATTTTGCAGGAGAACTTAAGGCCATCTGTCCACCAGCTGAAGCTCAACAGAAGATGGGTGTTGTAACCGGACAACGACCCAAAGCATAGAAGTAAACCAACAACAGAATGGCTTAACCAGAAGAAAATACGCCTTCTGTAGTGACACAGTCAGAGTCCTGACCTCAACCTGATTGAGATGCTGTGGCATGACCTCAAGAAAGCGATTCACACCAGGCATCCCAAGAATATTGCTGAACTGAAACAGTTCTGTAAAGAGAAATGGTCAAGAATTACTCCTGACCGCTGTGCACGTCTGATCTGCAACTACAGGAAACGATTGGTTGAAGTTATTGCTGCCAAAGGAGGTTCAACCAGTTATTAAATCCAAGGGTTCACATACTTTTTCCACCTGCCCTGTGAATGTTTACATGGTGTGTTCAATAAAAACATGGTAACATTTAATTCTTTGTGTGTTATTAGTTTAAGCAGACTGTGCTTGTCTATTGTTGTGACTTAGATGAAGATCAGATCACATTTTATGACCAATTTGTGCAGAAATCCATATCATTTCAAAGGGTTCACATACTTTTTCTTGCAACTGTATATAGATATGTGTATGCCCCTGTATTTGCACACATGTCTATATATACACTTACCCTTATGTCAGCATGATATATATATATATATATATATATAGATGTGCCCCAAGCATCTATATGGATATATATATACTTATATTGCAGCCAGCTTATTACCCCCAGTTCCGGGTGCCCTACCAGCTGAGAAGAGGCCGACAACTGGACAATTATGTCCAGTTCTGGCCACTTCAAAGGACAGAGGATCAATAAAGATCCTCTGCCCTTCGATAACATCTCCGGCAGTGCCAGATTACAGCGTTGGTGGGTATGCGATATCTCCACAGGTGATCAAAGGATCCCCCGCATGGGAGGGCGCACCAGGATGCGCAGGCTAGTGTGGTGATGTCATATCATCGCGCCAGCCCACGTGGACCTGGATGCAGGTGTGAAAATGGGAGCGAGCACCGCATGGTTTTAAATACTCCAGCGGGACTGTGCTTGGGAGCAGTAATCCCCGCACCCCCCCAGATGGCAGGAGAGTGCGTGCGGCGCTCAGAAGACCAGCCCCCCGCACTAAGAGGAGAGCGCGCAGGCAGCACTCAGAAGGAAGGAACTGCGCTTACCCCACACAGCCCTGACCCGACCAGCCTAGCCCCAGACAGGAGGAGGCTGGTAGCGCTCGGAGAGAGGTAAAGGGGGCTGAGTCCAGAGGAGTTTAACCCAGAGCAGCCCAGAAGAGGAGAGCAGGAGGACAGAGCAGCCAGAGGGACTGAAAAGTTGAGCCCTGCAGCTGGCTAAGTATCGCTTTCCCTGCCCTACCTCCTCCTTTACCCCTGCTCCAAGCCATATTAACCCTGAATTGCCCTGTACCCCTGGTCCATATTAAGCTCTGCAGCCCCAGCCTATCCCATTAACCCCTTCCCTGACTGAACTGCCTCTGCCTCGTACCTCTACAGCAGTGTGTTAACCCCTTCACTGCTGCTCCATACCTACTGTACCCTTGTACCAGCCCTAATCCTGTGTTAACCCACCAATCTTGGGTTAACCCATGTTGTGCCACTCCCTGTAAATGTCCCTGGCCTGCATTGTGTTAACTCTTGCAGTGCCAAACCATAGGGACAGTGTGTAGCCAGGCTGGGTGGGTTGCTATTAATGTGTATGTAAGTAAATGAGTGTATTATGTAGGTAGATTTGGGGTGGATTATATTGTACTGTGTGTAGTGTAGTTAGGATTGTGTTTAATAATACTGTGTTTATTGTAGTGTTATTACTGTACTGCGGTGTGTGCGTCTATATGTACAGTACAGACCAAAAGTATGGACACACCTTTTCATTCAAAGAGTTTTTTTTATTTTCATGACTATGAAAATTGTAGATTCACACTGAAGGCATCAAAACTATGAATTAACACGTGGAATTATATACATAACAAACAAGTGTGAGAGAACTGAAAATATGTCATATTCTAGGTTCTTCAAAGTAGCCACCTTTTGCTTTGATTACTGCTTTGCACACTCTTGGCATTCTCTTGATGAGCTTCAGGAGGTATGCCCCTGAAATGGTTTTCACTTCACAGGTGTGCCCTGTCAGGTTTAATAAGTGGGATTTCTTGCCTTATAAATGGGGTTGGGACCATCAGTTGCAATGAGGAGAAGTCAGGTGGATACACAGCTGATAGTCCTACTGAATAGACTGTTAGAATTTGTATTATGGCAAGAAAAAAGCAGCTAAGTAAGGAAAAACTAGTGGCCATCATTACTTTAAGAAATGAAGGTCAGTCAGTCAGCCGAAAAATTGGGAAAACTTTGAAAGTAAGGGCTATTTGACCATGAAGGAGAGTGATGGGGTGCTGCGCCAGATGACCTGGCCTCCACAGTCACCGGACCTGAACCCAATCGAGATGGTTTGGGGTGAGCTGGACCGCAGTGTGAAGGCAAAAGGGCCAACAAGTGCTAAGCATCTCTGGGAACTCCTTCAAGACTGTTGGAAGACCATTTCAGGGGACTACCTCTTGAAACTCATCAAGAGAATGCCAATAGTGTGCAAAGCAGTAATCAAAGCAAAAGGTGGCTACTTTGAAGAACCTAGAATATGACATATTTTCAGTTGTTTCACACTTGTTTGTTATGTATATAATTCCACATGTGTTAATTCATAGTTTTGATGCCTTCATAGTCATGAAAATAAAGAAAACTCTTTGAATGAGAAGGTGCGTCCAAACTTTTGGTCTGTACTATATATACAGTTGCAAGAAAAAGTATGTGAACCCTTTGGAATGATATGGATTTCTGCACAAATTGGTGATAAAATGTGATCTTATCTTCATCTAAGTCACAACAATAGACAATCACAGTCTGCTTAAACTAATAAAACACACAGAATTAAATGTTACCATGTTTTTATTGAACACCCCATGTAAACATTCACAGTGCAGGTGGAAAAAGTGTAGGAACCCCTAGATTATTGACATCTCCAAGAGCTAATTGGAGTAAGGTGTCAGCCAACTGGAGTCCAATCAATGAGATGAGAGTGGAGGTGTTGGTTAAAGCTGCCCTGCCCTATAAAAAAACACACACCAGTTCTGGGTTTGCTTTTCACAAGAAGCATTGCCTGATGTGAATGATGCCTCACACAAAAGAGCTCTCAGAAGACCTACGATTAAGAATTGTTGACTTGCATAAAGCTGGAAAGGGTTATAAAAGTATCTCCAAAAGCCTTGCTGTTCATCAGTCCACGGTAAGACAAATTGTCTATAAATGGAGAAAGTTCTGCACTGCTGCTACTCTCCCTAGGAGTGGCTGACCTGTAAAGATGACAGCAAGAGCACAGCGCAGACTACTCAATGAGGTGAAGAAGAATCCTAGAGTGTCAGCTAAAGACTTACAAAAGTCTCTGGCATATGCTAACATCCCTGTTAGCAAATCTACGATACTTAAAACACTGAACAAGAATAGATTTCATGGGAGGATACCACAGAGGAAGCCACTGCTGTCCAAAAAAACCCATTGCTGCACGTTTACAGTTTGCACAAGAGCACCTGGATTTTCCACAGCAGTACTGGCAAAATATTCAGTGGACAGATGAAACCAAAGTTGAGTTGTTTGGAAGAAACACACAACACTATGTGTGGAGAAAAAGAGGCACAGCACACCAACATCAAAACCTCATCCCAACTGTGAAGTATGGTGGTAGGGGCATCATGGTTTGGGGCTGCTTTGCTGCGTCAGGGCCTGGACGGATTGCTATCATCGAAGGAAAAATGAATTCCGAAGTTTATCAAGACATTTTGCAGGAGAACTTAGGCCATCTGTCCACCAGCTGAAGCTCAACAGAAGATGGGTGTTGCAACCGGACAATGACCAAAGCATAGAAGTAAATCAACAACAGAATGGCCTAAACAGAAGAAAATACACCTTCTGGAGTGGCCCAGTCAGAGTCCTGACCTCAACCCGAATGAGATGCTGTGGCATGACCTCAAGAAAGCGATTCACACCAGACATCCCAAGAATATTGCTGAACTGAAACAGTTCTGTAAAGAGGAATGGTCAAGAATTACTCCTGACCGTTGTGCACATCTGATCTGCAACTACAGGAAACGTTTGGTTGAAGTTATTGCTGCCAAAGGAGGTTCAACCAGTTATTAAATCTAAGGGTTCACATACATTTTCCACCTGTGCAGTGAATGTTTACATGGTGTGTTCAATAAAAACATGGTAACATTTAACTATTTGTGTGTTATTAGTTTAAGCAGACTGTGATTGTCTATTGCTGTGACTTAGATGAAGATCAGATCACATTTTATGACCAATTTGTGCAGAAATCCATATCATTCCAAAGGGTTCACATACTTTTTCTTGCAACTGTATATGCATATGGGTATGTGTCCATATGCATCCGATGACATTGTATCCCTATGTATATATCTATCTTTTTAGTCTATATACACTCTTATATATATATATATACAGTACAGACCAAAAGTTTGGACACACCTTTTCATTCAAAGAGTTTTCTTTATTTTCATGACTATGAAGGCATCAAAACTATGAATTAACACATGTGGAATTATATACATAACAAACAAGTGTGAAACAACTGAAAATATGTCATATTCTAGGTTCTTCAAAGTAGCCACCTTTTGCTTTGATTACTGATTTGCACACTCTTGGCATTCTCACGTGGTAGATTTGGCGTGACGACACGCAAATCTACCTCTCTGGTCCAGACATCACCACCTTACTATCAAGAATCCCACAATGTCTATCTTCTATATCATCCTTCTTCGCCTCTCGCTTTCTAAAACTTAACATGGATAAGACAGAATTCATAATCTTTCCCCCATCTTGTTCAACCCCCTCAACAGACCTATCTATCATGATCAATGGCTGCACACTCTCCCCGGTCAACAAAGTCTGCTGCCTCGGAGTGACCTTGGACTCTGCCCTCTCCTTCAGACCGCACATCCAAGCACTTTCCACCACCTGCCGCCTACAACTCAAAAACATCTCCCGCATCCGTGCTTTCCTTAACTTTGAATCTGCGAAAATTCTTGTACATGCCCTCATTATCTCTTGCCTAGACTACTGCAACATTCTCCTCTGTGGCCTTCCATCTAGCACTCTCGCACCCCTCCAATCTATCCTCAACTCTGCTGCCCGGCTAATCCACCTCTCACCCTATTACTCTTCTGCCTCTCCCCTCTGCCAATCCCTTCACTGGCTCCCCATTGCCCAGCGAATTCACTTCAAAGTACTAACAAATACATACAAGGCCATCCATAACCTGTCGCCTCCCTACATCTCTGAGCTACTTTCCCGATACATCCCCACACGCACTCTCCGATCCTCACAAGACCTCCTTCTCTCCTCTCCTCTTATTGCCTCTTCCCACAATCGACTCCAAGATTTCTCCTGTGCATCCCCCATACTCTGGAACTCGCTACTCCAACATATCAGACTCTCACCTACATTGGAATCCTTCAAAAGAAACCTGAAAACCCACCTCTTCAGACAAGCCTACAACCAGTGACCCTGCTGCCTCTATACCGCCATGACCTACTTAACTCGCACCTACTGTGTCCTTCTCCCATACCATGTAGATTGTAAGCCCTCACGGGCAGGGCCCTCTCTCCTTCTGTACCAGTTTGTAACTTGTCTTGTTTATGATTAGTGCAATTGTCTGTATTATGTATGTGCACCGCTCATCATATGTACAGCGCTATGGAATGAATGGCGCTTTAATAATAAATAATAATAATAATAATAATAATAATAATAATAATAATTCTCTTGATGAGCTTCAAGAGGTAGTCCCCTGAAATGGTCTTCCAACAGTCTTGAAGGAGTTCCCAGAGATGCTTAGCACTTGTTGGCCCTTTTGCCTTCACTCTGCGGTCCAGCTCACCCCAAACCATCTTGATTGGGTTCAGGTCCGGTGACTGTGGAGGCCAGATCATCTGCCGCAGCACCCCATCACTCTCCTTCATGGTCAAATAGCCCTTACTTTCAAAGTTTTCCCAATTTTTTGGCTGACTGACTGACCTTCATTTCTTAAAATAATGGCCACTCGTTTTTCTTTACTTAGCTGCTTTTTTCTTGCCATAATACAAATTCTAACAGTCTATTCAGTAGGACTATCAGCTGTGTATCCACCTGACTTCTCCTCAACGCAACTGATGGTTTCAACCCCATTTATAAGGCAAGAAATCCCACTTCTTAAACCTGACAGGGCACACCTGTGAAGTGAAAACCATTTCAGGGGTCTTCCTCTTGAAGCTCATCAAGAGAATGCCAAGAGTGTGCAAAGCAGTAATCAAAGCAAAAGGTGGCTACTTTGAAGAACCTAGAATATGATATATTTTCAGTTGTTTCACACTTGTTTGTTATGTATATATTTCCACATGTGTTAATTCATAGTTTTGATGCCTTCAGTGTGAATCTACAATTTTCATAGTCATGAAAATAAAGAAAACTCTTTGAATGAGAAAGTGTGTCCAAACTTTTGGTCTGTACTGTATATCAAAATTGATTTTATTAATATCCCCCCTTAGCAATTTATTATTATCAGAGTTTTTATCAGATTAATATTATGCTATTCTTAGCTGTAATGATTAGATTAATTTATACACCATGTGGGCAGAGAGCCTTCCTTATTTACATAGAGTTCATTGTTTTCCCATTCATATATATTTTTGCCCAACCCCCATATGCACACATGGCTAAATGTCCCCCTATATATCCTCTATTTTTCTAAAATTTAATATTGATGCCCCTACTATATTGTTATTTCATAGTTAATCTAGCTCTCGAGTACGCTCTAGCAGAGGCTCTAGGTGCTGCAGCAGCGCCCTCCCTGCTCGTAGAGGCTCATTTGCATATAATAAAAGTCATTATTTAGCGCAAACAGCGGCAGGCAGGGAGATGTAAGTCATAGGCTCCATTCACACTTCCACAAATGGGTCTGCAATTGTGCGGAAACGGTTGCGGACACATTCATTCTCTATGGGGCCGGTCGAGATGCGGAGAGCAAACTTATTTAGCAATAACGACAGCACGCAGGGAGATGTAAGTTACACAGTTATGTTCTCCTGACATTAGCACATCGCTAATGTCAGCCAGCTACATAACGATTTTTTAGATGACAGAAACCCTTTAATGTCTATCTATACATGTCCCAATTCCACCAGTCCCCTTTGGGGCCAACAAAACTGAATTCCACCTTACAGTAGAATGCCTCATTTAGTGGCCCCACAGGTTGGAGGCTGCAGGAGAGAAGCAGTCTGGACTGGAGACACGGAGGAGGGGGAGCACCGCTGATTGCATGCACAGAGGTTTCTTCTTCCTGACCTCTGCATGCTTTCTTCTCAGCACGGACCTGGCAGTATCAATCAGCGTCACCAGGCACGTGTCTAGAGCCGTATCTTCATTGGCTCAGCGTGCCTGGTGACGTGTAATGCTGCAGCCATGTGGTCCTCCTGAGAAAAATATAAATATTTTATTAAATCATCAATTGATCATAAATTATTTAAAGACATTTTCACAGAATTACTATGGAGAAAAATCAGCAAAACAACCTGGATACAGTAGTCCCCCCTGTCGGTGCCTCAAAAGCCCGCCAAATAGATGACATACATGTCCATGCAATATGCAGCGAGGTGATTCACAAGCAGCAAATATCAGGTTAATACCTGCTACAAGTGACTGTGATATTCACCTCGCTGCACAGCCCAGTAGAGAGTAGTGTGTACTGATAAGGCCCTAAATGGTAGTACTCTAGAGCACATAATCACATACCATCCGTTAAATAATTTCAAATGAATATGCCCCTAAACAACAGGTCATGGATAGCAGACTACAAAATAACAGGCTATTACACAGAAGTACCCACTGGGAACGTGAACATACCCATAGACATGATGAAGGGCTGAGACACCGAACACAGGGCAGGCAAGAACCCCGACGCGCGTTTCGCCTCAGCTTCGTCAGGAGGTTAATGAGAGTGTGGCCATGGCTCCCCCTTTATACCCCTCATGTAGCTGCACATACACTGCGTACAGAATTATTAGGCAAATGAGTATTTTGACCACATCATCCTCTTTATGCATGTTGTCTTACTCCAAGCTGTATAGGCTCGAAAGCCTACTACCAATTAAGCATATTAGGTGATGTGCATCTCTGTAATGAGAAGGGGTGTGGTCTAATGACATCAACACCCTATATTAGGTGTGCATAATTATTAGGCAACTTCCTTTCCTTTGGCAAAATGGGTCAAAAGAAGGACTTGACAGGCTCAGAAAAGTCAAAAATAGTGAGATATCTTGCAGAGGGATGCAGCACTCTTAAAATTGCAAAGCTTCTGAAGCGTGATCATCGAACAATCAAGCGTTTCATTCAAAATAGTCAACAGGGTCGCAAGAAGCGTGTGGAAAAACCAAGGCGCAAAATAACTGCCCATGAACTGAGAAAAGTCAAGCGTGCAGCTGCCAAGATGTCACTTGCCACCAGTTTGGCCATATTTCAGAGCTGCAACATCACTGGAGTGCCGAAAAGCACAAGGTGTGCAATACTCAGAGACATGGCCAAGGTAAGAAAGGCTGAAAGACGACCACCACTGAACAAGACACACAAGCTGAAACGTCAAGACTGGGCCAAGAAATATCTCAAGGTTTTATGGACTGATGAAATGAGAGTGAGTCTTGATGGGCCAGATGGATGGGCCCGTGGCTGGATTGGTAAAGGGCAGAGAGCTCCAGTCCGACTCAGACGCCAGCAAGGTGGAGGTGGAGTACTGGTTTGGGCTGGTATCATCAAAGATGAGCTTGTGGGGCCTTTTCGGGTTGAGGATGGAGTCAAGCTCAACTCCCAGTCCTACTGCCAGTTTCTGGAAGACACCTTCTTCAAGCAGTGGTACAGGAAGAAGTCTGTATCCTTCAAGAAAAACATGATTTTCATGCAGGACAATGCTCCATCACACGCGTCCAAGTACTCCACTGCGTGGCTGGCAAGAAAGGGTATAAAAGAAGAAAATCTAATGACATGGCCTCCTTGTTCACCTGATCTGAACCCCATTGAGAACCTGTGGTCCATCATCAAATGTGAGATTTACAAGGAGGGAAAACAGTACACCTCTCTGAACAGTGTCTGGGAGGCTGTGGTTGCTGCTGCACGCAATGTTGATGGTGAACAGATCAAAACACTGACAGAATCCATGGATGGCAGGCTTTTGAGTGTCCTTGCAAAGAAAGGTGGCTATATTGGTCACTGATTTGTTTTTGTTTTGTTTTTGAATGTCAGAAATGTATATTTGTGAATGTTGAGATGTTATATTGGTTTCACTGGTAAAAATAAATAATTGAAATGGGTATATATTTGTTTTTTGTTAAGTTGCCTAATAATTATGCACAGTAATAGTCACCTGCACACACAGATATCCCCCTAAAATAGCTAAAACTAAAAACAAACTAAAAACTACTTCCAAAAATATTCAGCTTTGATATTAATGAGTTTTGTGGGTTCATTGAGAACATTGTTGTTGTTCAATAATAAAATGAATCCTCAAAAATACAACTTGCCTAATAATTCTGCACTCCCTGTATGTAAATAATTGATATAACTCGGCTGATACCTATTAACCGAGCGCTTGTGCCCGATGATGCACGCCGTGGACATCATGGAGGCGCCGCATTCATCAGGAGGAGGGGTGGAACGCAAACATGCGTTCCAGCCCGCCTCCCAAGGAAACACAGCGGCGTCCCCACGTGACCCGGCGCACAGCGCATCCTGGCCAAGCGCTGCATCAGCTCATTCAGCAGACATGCCATTAGACTCTGGAAATGTCAAACCCTCTTCAAATATATGGGAAATGGTTTTAGCCCTAAATAGAGTCTACATTGAGTGTATACGGTTCAGAAATGCCAGAGGACCGCTGAATATTCAGAACTAATAGCAGAGAAGATAGAAAAGAGGGGTAAAAAAGAAGAGCGGGAGGAATCAGGAGGAATGAACAAAAACTCCATATCATATATTATTTTATAATATATGATATGGAGTTTTTGTTCATTCCTCCTGATTCCTCCCGCTCTTCTTTTTTACCCCTCTTTTCTATCTTCTCTGCTATTAGTTCTGAATATTCAGCGGTCCTCTGGCATTTCTGAACCGTATACACTCAATGTAGACTCTATTTAGGGCTAAAACCATTTCCCATATATTTGAAGAGGGTTTGACATTTCCAGAGTCTAATGGCATGTCTGCTGAATGAGCTGATGCAGCGCTTGGCCAGGATGCGCTGTGCGCCGGGTCACGTGGGGACGCCGCTGTGTTTCCTTGGGAGGCGGGCTGGAACGCATGTTTGCGTTCCACCCCTCCTCCTGATGAATGCGGCGCCTCCATGATGTCCACGGCGTGCATCATCGGGCACAAGCGCTCGGTTAATAGGTATCAGCCGAGTTATATCAATTATTTACATATGTGCAGCTACATGAGGGGTATAAAGGGGGAGCCATGGCCACACTCTCATTAACCTCCTGACGAAGCTGAGGCGAAACGCGCGTCGGGGTTCTTGCCTGCCCTGTGTTCGGTGTCTCAGCCCTTCATCATGTCTATGGGTATGTTCACGTTCCCAGTGGGTACTTCTGTGTAATACCTGTTATTTTGTAGTCTGCTATCCATGACCTGTTGTTTAGGGGCATATTCATTTGAAATTATTTAACGGATGGTATGTGATTATGTGCTCTAGAGTACTACCATTTAGGGCCTTATCAGTACACACTACTCTCTACTGGGCTGTGCAGCGAGGTGAATATCACAGTCACTTGTAGCAGGTATTAACCTGATATTTGCTGCTTGTGAATCACCTCGCTGCATATTGCATGGACATGTATGTCATCTATTTGGCGGGCTTTTGAGGCACCAACAGGGGGGACTACTGTATCCAGGTTGTTTTGCTGATTTTTCTCCATAGTAATTCTGTGAAAATGTCTTTAAATAATTTTTGATCAATTGATGATTTAATAAAATATTTATATTTTTATTGGGCATTCTATGGTTGTTTTTCTAGCAACATTTTTAGGTTTACATGATTGGTTCTGGTTGCCCTCATTTATGGTATTGTAGGGAGGCCTCTTCTCCTTTTTCGGTTCTATGTGGTCCTCCTGAGCCTGCACTCCTGAGTGAGTCGAGACAGATATCTAAATAGCTTTATTTATGGGTCTGGGATGAGAACTTATTTATTTATATGGAACACTGGCGCTGGGGCCCTTGTCTGCTTCTCCTGCTTCCCCGGTAGTTACGCCACTGGCTCTGACCCAGAAGATGATGTGTGATGTTTCCATTAGACTTATCTCCTGCTCAGATCACGCCCCTGTCACCCTCACCCTTTATTCTCAACCTGTACCACAACGCACCTGCCTACTTAAATCGCCGTCCACCCGCGCGGACATTGCGGGGTACATCCGTACATTTTTCAGATAAAAGTCGGTTGCGTCCCAGTCTTTGCTCTGGGAAGCCCATAAGGCGGTTGTTTGGAACAAATGTATTGCTTTGGATTTGCCCCCAAAAAACAACCAAACGCTCCGGGTTCGAAAACTCACGGCACAAATTGAGCAGTCTGCGCTGTGCTCTTGCAGTCATCTTTACAGGACGGCCACTCCTAGGGAGAGTAGCAGCAGTGCTGAACTTTCTCCATTTATAGACAATTTGTCTTACCGTGGACTGAAACAGCAAGGCTGTTGGAGATACTTTTATAACCCTTTCCAGCTTTATGCAAGTCAACAATTATTAATCGTAGGTCTTCTGTGCAAGGCATCATTGACATCAGGCAATGCTTCTTGTGAAAAGCAAACCCAGAACTGGTGTGTGTTTTTTATAGGACAGGGCAGCGGTAACCAACACCTCCAATCTCATCTCATTGATTGGACTCCAGTTGGCTGACACCTCACTCCAATTAGCTCTTGGAGATGTCATTAGTCTAGGGGTTCACATACTTTTTCCACCTGCACTGTGAAAGTTTACATGGTGTGTTCAATAAAAACATGGTGACATTTAATTCTTTGTGTGTTATTAGTTTAAGCAGACTGTGATTGTCTATTGTTGTGACTTAGATGAAGATCAGATCACATTTTATGACCAATTTGTGCAGAAATCCATATCATTCCAAAGTGTTCACATACTTTTTCTTGCAACTGTATCTGTGTACTACTGCTACTCTGTTATATACTTTGCTCCTGATGAAGGGGACTATTTGTTCTCCCCGAAACGTGTTGAACCATTTTATATTTGAATAAAAAAGATTGACGAAGAGCCGCTGTCCCACGTGCCGTGTAATTCCATCTTGGTACGATCGGAGCGCTGACGTCATATCTTCTACATACTACAGGCGATCTTGGCTGGGGGGTTCTGGTCCAGGTGTCTTGAGCTTTATCCTGGTGGCATACCCCCTGTGAAGTTAGTGGATCAGGGTGTCTCCCTGCCTTGATTTTAATTTAACACTTATTTAGTGTATATTTTAATTCAACACCTCTCTTCTCTTCAAATACTGTTAATACATAGCACAAAGAGTACGCTAGTTGGTATTCACTTGGGTGTTAATTATTTACCCTGAGGCTCGTTCATGGTCCACTAATATTACCTATTTATTGCTGAGAGTGGCGCTGTTATTTGTTTGTTTGTTTGTGTATTGTTTGTTTTTAGATGATGGCAGGGCCGCCTTGAGACGTCCTCCGTTTAAATATACGACGGAAAGTAGCTACCCATAGTGTACCCTGCCATTTTTCATTTTATCATGACGGGGATCCATCTACATTAAGGGTTACACCCCTCAAATGGATCCCACGCACCTACCAGACATTATGTAGAAAGGAAATGGGTCTGGGATGGGAACTTATTTATTTATATGGAACACTGGCGCTGGGCCCCTTGTCTGCCTGGGCCCCAAAACAGCCGCTTCCCCTGCTTCCCCGGTAGTTACGCCACTGGCTCTGACCCAGAAGATGATGTGTGATGCTTCCATTAGACTTATCTCCTGGTCAGATCATGCCCCTGTCACCCTCACCCTTTAATCTCAACCTGTACCACAACACACCTGCCTACTTAAATCGCTGTCCACCCGCGCGGACATTGCGGGGTACATCCGTACATTTTTCAGATAAAAGTCGGTTACGTCCCAGTCTTTGCTCTGGGAAGCCCATAAGGCGGTTGTTCGGGGCAAATGTATTGCTTTGGATTTGCAACAAAAAAAACAACCAAACGCTCCGGGTTCGAAAACTCACAGAACAAATTACATACCTACAATCCCAACTAAGCCTTTCCCTTCTCCGGGAGCTAGTGGAAGCCTGTGCAAAACTAAAATAAGCCTCTATGCATAATGTGGAGCGCATGCTGCTTTACTCCAAAAATCTATATTACGAGAAGGGAAATAAAGTCCACACTATTTTGGACAGTCAGTTATGGGATGCTGCCTCCAAGCTTGCTCCCCAGGCAGTAAAAGACACAGCTGGCTGCCCCCAATACCACCCTGAAGCGATAGCTTGATGCTTTCGTGATTACTACTCTAAACTGTATAATCTTAACGATAAACACTCGCACACATCCCAATACTCTGCATTTGGAATTACTTAACCTCTTGTAAACTGCCCAAGCTCTCTCCGGCAGCGGTCACCTCTCTGAACAGCCCCATATCAGCCGAGGAAGTAATGGAAGTGATTAAAGTTCTACCCCTAGGCAAATCTCCGGGACCTGACGGGTTCACGGACCTGTACTATAAAACGTTTCAATCAGAACTCCCTCCCACCGCCACCTTTTGGCCTTACTCAACTCATTTCTACTGGGCTCCCCAATCCCGCCATCTATGCTGTCATCCCATATTGTAGTCATCCACAAGATTGGCAAAGACCCTCAGGACTGTGCTAACTATAGATCGATTGCCCTTCTTAATGCAGACCTTTAACATTTTCACTCGTATTCTCGCTGCTCGCCTGAATGTGTCCTAGGGAGGGAGGGAGGGGGGCCGGCCGCACTGGCCACCAATGTGTTAAATTTTTGCTGTGTTACAATTTTTGTGTTACAATGTGTTACAATTTTTGCTGTGATATACCCCTGCTCTACCTAGTAGACAGGTAAACAAATTTCATTAATTTGTCCGTTACATTTTCGAAAGTGACATTCACTAATTTGTGGCTGTGATATACCCCTGCTCTACCTAGTTGACAGGTTAATAAATTTCACTATTTTTTCTGTTACATTGTCAGGTGACATTCACCAATTTTTGGCTGTGATATATCTGTTCCATTGGTGGGTGACATTAACCCATTTCTGGTGATGAAAATCCCCAGCTCTGCATAGGCGACAGGGACTTAAATTTCTAAAATTAGTCTTTAATTGGCCCTTTCATTCGATCCTTCTGCTTTAACCCCCTCCGGACCGCCTAACGCAGATTCGCGTTCCGGAGGTGGCAGCGCTGCGCACAGTCACGCATCTACGCGTCATCTCGCGAGACGCGAGATTTCCTGTGAACGCGCGCACACAGGCGCGCGCGTTCACAGGATCGGAAGGTAAGAGAGTGGATCTCCAGCCTGCCAGCGGCGATCGTTCGCTGGCAGGCTGGAGATGTGATTTTTTTTTTTAACCCCTAACAGGTATATTAGACGCTGTTTTGATAACAGCGTCTAATATACCTGCTACCTGGTCCTCTGGTGGTCCCCTTTGTTTGGATCGACCACCAGAGGACACAGGCAGCTCAGTAATATGTTGCACCAAGCACCACTACACTACACCCCCCCCTGTCACTTATTAACCCCTTATTCACCCTTGATCACCCCTGATCACCTCATATAGACTCCCTGATCACCCCCCTGTCATTGATTACCCCCCTGTCATTGATCACCCCCCTGTAAAGCTCCATTCAGATGTCCGCATGATTTTTACGGATCCACTGATAGATGGATCAGATCCGCAAAACGCATACGGACGTCTGAATGGAGCCTTACAGGGGCGTGATCAATGACTGTGGTGATCACCCCATATAGACTCCCTGATCACCCCCCTGTCATTGATTACCCCCCTGTCATTGATCACCCCCCTGTAAAGCTCCATTCAGATGTCCGCATGATATTTACGGATCCACTGATAGATGGATCGGATCCACAAAACGCATACGGACGTCTGAATGGAGCCTTACAGGGGCGTGATCAATGACTGTGGTGATCACCCCATATAGACTCCCTGATCACCCCCGTCATTGATTACCACCCTGTCATTGATCACCCCCCTGTAAAGCTCCATTCAGATGTCCGCATAATTTTTACGGATCCACTGATAGATGGATCGGATCCGCAAAACGCATACGGACGTCTGAATGGAGCCTTACAGGGGCGTGATCAATGACTGTGGTGATCACCCCATATAGACTCCCTGATCACCCTTCTGTCATTGATTACCCCCCTGTCATTGATCACCCCCCTGTAAAGCTCCATTCAGATGTCCGCATGATTTTTACGGATCCACTGATAGATGGATCGGATCCGCAAAACGCATACGGACGTCTGAATGGAGCCTTACAGGGGCGTGATCAATGACTGTGGTGATCACCCCATATAGACTCCCTGATCACCCCCCTGTCATTGATTACCCCCCTGTCATTGATCACCCCCCTGTAAAGCTCCATTCAGATGTCCGCATGATTTTTACGGATTCACTGATAGATGGATCGGATCCGCAAAACGCATACGGACGTCTGAATGGAGCCTTACAGGGGCGTGATCAATGACTGTGGTGATCACCCCATATAGACTCCCTGATCACCCCCCTGTCATTGATCACCCCCCCCTGTCAGGCTGCAATCAGATGTCCGTATGATTTTTACGGATCCACGGATACATGGATCGGATCCGCAAAACACATACGGACATCTGAATGGAGCCTTATAGGGGGGTGATCAATGACAGGGGGGTGATCACCCCATATAGACTCCCTGATCACCCCCCTGTCATTGATCACCCCCCTGTCATTGATCACCCCCCTGTCATTGATCACCCCTCTGTAAGGCTCCATTCAGAAATTTTTTTGGCCCAAGTTAGCGGAAAATTATTTTTTTTTCTTACAAAGTCTCATATTCCACTAACTTGTGTCAAAAAATTAAATCTCACATGAACTCACCATACCCCTCACGGAATCCAAATGCGTAAAAATTTTTAGACATTTATATTCCAGACTACTTCTCACGCTTTAGGGCCCCTAGAATGCCAGGGCAGTATAAATACCCCACATGTGACCCCATTTCGGAAAGAAGACACCCCCAGGTATTCCGTGAGGGGCATATTGAGTCCATGAAAGATTGAAATTTTTGTCCCAAGTTAGCGGAAAGGGAGACTTTGTGAGAAAAAAATAAATAAAATCAATTTCCGCTAACTTGTGCCAAAAAAAAAATAATTCTATGAACTCGCCATGCCCCTCATTGAATACCTCGGGGTGTCTTCTTTCCAAAATGGGGTCACATGTGGGGTATTTATACTGCCCTGGCATTCTAGGGGCCCTAAAGCGTGAGAAGAAGTCTGGGATCCAAATGTCTAAAAATGCCCTCATAAAAGGAATGTGGGCCCCTTTGCGCATCTAGGCTGCAAAAAAGTGTCACACATGTGGTATCGCCGTACTCAGGAGAAGTTGGGGAATGTGTTTTGGGGTGTCATTTTACATATACCCATGCTGGGTGAGAGAAATATCTTGGCAAAAGACAACCTTTCCCATTTTTTTATACAAAGTTGGCATTTCACCAAGATATTTATCTCACCCAGCATGGGTGTAGTGTACGGGGACTGTAATGCCCGTCACTACAGAAGGGTCACTTGTGTGCTGTCGTCCCCCTTATTTATGGGGAAGTTGGTATAAGTCGTCTTTATAAAATTTAATGTAATGTAATGCTATGTATTTCCCTGTTGCTGTAAAATGTGCATGTACAGGCCTGCTAGGGGTGTCATTTCAGCTCTTAGTCACTAGAGGGAGCTGAGCTGAAGTTTATATAAGGCCCAGTCAGGGAAAGGAAAGTCAGTCTAGAGTTGGAGTTGTGGTTGGAGTCTGAAGTCTGTAGTCTAGTCTAACCAGAGATTAGGCTATGTCAGAGTCAAGTCCAGGCCTGAAGCCTGTGGACCAGGAGAGGGTAATGCAGTCCCTGTAACCGGGTTCCAGATCCTGAATATATATATGCAGAAGCAGGAACACCACAGCTAATCAGCCTGAGGACACTGAGGGAGTGCTGAAGTTTCTAGAGCCTGAGGAAACTGAGAGAGAGACAGAGGCATGTCAAGAAAAGCAAGAGGTACTCAAGACAACAGAGGAGGTACTTGATAGAGATAAAACCAAGGATATACGCCAGAGCTAGGGCATTGGACCTTGGAGAAGAGTTTCTATGTTCCAGGATCAGTCAGGAATAGAGTGCAAGCTGCCTGTACTGCAAGTCCTGTGTTTAACACTCTAAAGTCACCTTGCTATATATATATATATATATTGCCTGCATCAACTGTATTGAAAATCAACTGTCTTCAAAGGAACTGCGCTTCCGTCAATGTCCCTATATGATGACTACTAAAGTTTGAATTCTGTTTTAACATCACGTGGTTCCTCAGTTATTCCTGCTATCAGCAAACGGCGTGCCACCGTTTAATTGGCACTGGCGTCATGAACATTTCTCATCATCACCTGCCCTTGCAGAGAGTCAGCCGTCTCAGGTTAGTGTCTATTGCACTACAACACCCAGGAACATTTCTACACCTAACTTGAGTACGCTGCACCTCTCTTTTGGCGTCACGAACAGGATACGCACGCTTTCTAGTGCAAGAAGCGTGAACTTTGTGCCTTATACAGTTGCCCTGTGACCAAAGTGACAAATTGCCTGTTTTATTAAAGTGGACTTTGTGGACTGAAAAACATACCCAAAGTGTGCCTAAAACCTCCAAAAAGCGCTGTGCAGTGTTGCGCTATCAAGAGGAAAGAAATCGCCACACCGGAGTGTGGTTTTATGGACTTTTTACAACCCTGCTTGCTGTCAGGGAATGGTGACCAAGATGGCCACCGGCCGCCTGGAGTAAAGTTTCCCGCGCTGCTGAGGACCTTCGTGGGCGGATCCCTTCAAAGACACAGAGAATCCCGCACCTCTTCATCATCGCACCGCCGCGTCCCTGCTTCTTCTACGTCATCGCATACTCAGGACGTCCGGGATCTCTCAAGACTTGGCCTGCGTAAGCCCGGCGATACCGGTAAGAACTTGTAACCGGAGGGAAGGGGAGTGTTCCGGCCCCTTTATTGCGGCCACATCGCAATAAGCTAACATGTCAGAACCGGGAGTTCCCGAGCAGCCGGCCCCGGGAGAGCTTGCGGCTCCTAATCATCCTATAGCCCCCAGCATGATGCCCTTTACCATGCCTTACTATTTTGGGGCCCCATGGTTTCCCCGCTATAAAGGAGAGACCCATACCCTAAGAGACTATAAATGCCGATCAGCAAATGGAAATCCTGCTAGCGCAACTGGAGGGAGCTGCCCGCAGGGAGGTATTATCCTGGCCTGCTACTGAGCGGAGTACTCTAGAACAGATATTCACCCGCCTCAGGGCCACTTTTGAAACTAGGACTGCCTCAGAGATAAAGATGCACTTCTTTGGCAAGAAACAGAAGCCCGGTGAGTCCCTCCGTGACTATGCCCTATCACTTCAGGAGGCTTTAGGGGCTGTAATTCAGATAGATCCCAAAGAGGCTGATAACCAGGACCAGACCCTGAGGGAACAATTTATCAACGGGGTGTCT
Source organism: Bufo bufo (assembly GCF_905171765.1). Lineage (NCBI taxonomy): Eukaryota > Metazoa > Chordata > Amphibia > Anura > Bufonidae > Bufo > Bufo bufo. The sequence continues at coordinate 58,459,291 of NC_053396.1, forward strand.
AGTGAGCAAATAAGGACCCAATTAAAGATGCTGTCCGCCCAGCACCCTAACAGTGCCTTTCTGGACTTTAAAGAACTGGCTATAAAAATTCTGGGGTCAGCAGTATCTACGGAGATGAGCACCCCACCTGAGTCATCAGCCTGCAGGGTGAAACCGCTTATCTCTAACCAAGCTCAGGCCGGTCAAGCTGTTCAAGTGTCAGCTACCGATACTATTGCCATGCTGACAGAGCAAGTAAATCACCTCACTAAAAGTCTAGAGAAAGTGTGCAGAAAAATAGAGGAATGGGAAAAACCCATAATGACAGAAGAAGAATTCCTGTCACCTCCTAGGCCGTTCCCACCTCCTTACCAAGAGACTCACCCCAGGGATCCTGGGAGGCGTAATAGAGATCGCAAGCGGCCCGTGTGTACATACTGCAAAAAGCTGGGACACACAGAATCCACGTGCTGGCAGTTAAACGGGCAACCCCTGAGGCTGAGGACCACCCCTCGGGAGGTAGAACACTAGGTCCAGAGGATCCAAATTGGATGCCACGTTATGTAGGATCCCATCCTAAAATCAATATAGAGATCAACGGGGTCCCCTTTGAAGCCCTATTAGATACTGGGTCTCAGGTCACTACTATTCAGCTGCCCGCCTTTGAAAGATTCTGGGACACCAACCAATTGACCCAGCCGCCTGAATCCTGGGTGGAAATTATCGCCAGCAATGGCAAACCAGTAAAGATTCATGGATACTGGGAACCCACCCTGCAGGTGGGAGAAGTAACCTTACCACAACAGGGGGTGATAGTAGTACAGGCCGGCGACAGAGGAGGACATCCTGTCATTCTAGGCACCAATGTCTTCAAAAACTGTTATTCAGAAATACTTGCCGTATTACACCAGACTTTGCCCACTGCTTCCTCTGCATCCAAGAGGGTAATTCAAAAGACTATTACTGTGTTAAGTGCCCAGCAGAGGTTTGCTAATGGGAAAGGAGAAATTTGTACTGCCAGGATTAGTGATATTAAGCCTGTGACTTTGCCTCCTAATTCTCAAACTCTTTTATGGTGTCGTGCTGTCCTGGGAGTCCAAGGCCGAGATTATCCAGCCCTGGTAGAACCAATCCAGATGGAGGATTACCCTTATGTGAGAGCTGCCAAGTGCCTGGTGAACGTCTCCCAAGGTAAAGTACCTGTCCGTCTGATTAACCTGAGTGATCATCCTGTTGCGCTTACTAAGCATTGCCGCGTTGCCCAGCTTTCTCAGGTGTCCTTCCAAGACATCATTCGTCTTCCAGTGACAGAGAAGCCGCCAGCTGCAGTCAGCGGATGTCCGTCAGTGACCCAGCCACAAGTGCCCTGGTGGGAAGAGCTCCATGTGGGGGACGAGACTACCCCCCAACAACAACAAGAAGGGATTATACAGCTTGTCAAAGAGCACCACCAGGCCTTCAGTAAGCATGCTACTGACTATGGAGAGGTTAGTGCCGTACAACACACCATACCTACTGGCTCTCATCCTCCTATCAAGGAGAGATACAGACCTTTACCGCCTACTTCATATCAGACTGTAAAGGAAATGATCCAAGAGATGAAAGACTCTAATGTAATCCGGGACAGCCGTAGTCCGTGGGCGGCACCCCTGGTCCTGGTAAAGAAGAAGGACGGTGGTATCCGTTTTTGTGTGGATTATAGGAAAATTAATCAAATAACCCACAAAGATGCATACCCACTGCCCCGCATTGAGGAGTCACTAACTGCTCTGGGCTCCTCTGCCTATTTCTCCACATTGGACTTGACCAGTGGCTACTGGCAAGTACCCATGGCCCCTGCAGATAGGGAAAAGACTGCTTTCACCACTCCCATGGGCCTGTTCGAATTCAATTGTATGCCGTTCGGGTTATGTAATGCCCCAGGAACTTTCCAGAGACTAATGGAACGGTGTTTGGGTCACAAAAACTTCGAAACAGTGCTGCTGTATCTAGATGACGTCATTGTGTACTCAAAAACATATGAAGACCATCTGAAACATTTGGCAGAAGTATTTGAAATCCTTATCAAATATGGCTTGAAGGTAAAGCCATCCAAGTGTCACCTGCTCAAACCTGCAGTAAGATACCTGGGGCATGTGGTCAGCGGAGAGGGCGTGCAACCTGACCCTGATAAGCTAGCGGCTGTCCGTAATTGGCCGGTTCCTACTACCGTCAAGGAAGTGAGAGGTTTCCTTGGTTTTGCCGGCTACTATAGACGTTTTATCCCCCATTTTGCTCAAATAGCTGATCCTATCCAGGAGCTCTTGAGGGGGCAACCCAAGAAAAGCCCTAGAACTCCGGTGCCCATTGAGTGGAATGAGGAAAGAGAGATAGCGTTCCAATTGCTAAAAAAGAAACTGACCGAGCCTCCTGTGTTAGGTTATCCAGACTACAGCAAGCCCTTCCATCTGTATACTGATGCTAGCAAGCGAGGCCTGGGAGCTGTGTTAGCCCAGATCCAAGAGGGAAAAGAAAGAGTGATAGCTTATGCAAGCCGCTCCCTGAAAGGAGCTGAGAAAAATGACCAGAATTATAGTTCCTTCAAACTAGAGTTCCTGGCATTAGTGTGGGCAGTGACAGAAAAATTCAAGGATTATCTAGCCGCCACCCCGTTCATTGCATTCACTGACAATAACCCTCTGGCACATCTAAATACAGCTAAATTAGGGGCCTTGAAGCAGAGATGGGCCTCTCGCCTCGCCAACTCTGATTCCTCTGTAAAATATCGTGCTGGACGTACTAATGATAATGCTGATGCTTTATCCAGGCTTCCCACAGAGACAGCTCCTGATGATGTGCGAGATGCTTGGGAAGATGTAGAGATGCCGGCTTTCTATAACAAATTTGCTCAACAGGATCAGGCTCGAGCTACCAATGACAGAGCTGCAGTTCCTTCACCCTCCAGTAGGCCTGATCCTAAGGAAGAAAGGTGGGTGAAACTACAGTCTGAAAGTAGAGTGCTGGGTGAGTTGTTGGACTTTATTACTAGTGGCAGAGCCCCTGAGAGGATTCGGCGTAAGAGTGCAGATCCTGAACTCATCAAACTGTGGAGACAGCGCCATCAACTCTTCAAACAAAAGGGTCTATTGCTACGGAGAAGCCTAGACCCAGTGTCCAATGAGAGAGTGCACCAGATTCTCATACCCCGACGAGATGCAGGTATGGTGTTGGAGATGTACCACAATCAATCCGGTCACTTTGGGGTCCAAAAGACTGAGGCTACTATCCGCCAGCGGTTTTACTGGGTGGGCATGAGAGAAGACATGGAGAAGTGGTGTCGGGAGTGTGTAGCCTGTGCCTTAAAACGAAGTGAGCACCATGATCAGAGGGCACCACTGAGACCCATTGTAAGTACTCGTCCTCTTGAACTTGTCGCCATCGACCATGTGAAACTGGAGCCTAGTCGCTCAGGGTATGCTTATGCCATGACTATTATTGACCATTTCACTAAGTTTGTTGTAGCGGTGCCTGTGAGAGACCAGACAGCCAAGACTACAGCCGAACTGTTCTGGAAGCACTTCCTCCTGCCCTACGGATGTCCAGAAAAGATCCTCACCGATCAAGGACCTGCTTTTGAGTCCCATCTGTTCCATGAACTGTGCCGCTTACACAACTGTAAGAAGATCCGGACAACGGCCTACCATCCTCAAGGTAATGGATTATGTGAAAAAATGAATCAGACCTTGATAGAGATGCTGAGGGCCGTGCCTCCTGAAACCAGAGGAGATTGGCCTAATCTGTTGCCACAGCTCATGTTCACATACAATCATACCATACATTGTTCCACCGGGTATACCCCTTTTTACTTGATGTTTGGGCGCCAAGGGACATTGCCTGCTGATCATTCATTGGATATACACGTACCTGATTGCATTAACCCATTACCTAACACCGACTGGGTTGCTGAACATCAAAGGCGATTGAATACAGCCAAAGCCATCGTTCAAGAACGTATGGACTATGCTAGGGACCGACAGCAGAGAGACTATGATCAAGCAGCCCATGCAGAACCCTTGACAATAGGGGCTGTGGTATGGTTAAAAAATAACCGCCGTACCAGTAAACTGGACAGTAAATGGGAGCGAAGTCCCTATGTTGTCACTGCAATCCCAAATGTTGGAACTCACACTTATGAGATCACCCGGGAAGGCAAGGGATCCCAAATTGTACACCGAAACCGGTTAAAGCTCTGCCTGACACCAGAACCTAGTGCCGAGAGTTCTGGATCTGAATCCCCTGTGTCAGAGTCATCAATACCGCCCGAGGATCCTATGCAGGCTGTCAGTGATCTGAGGTATGACGCTGATCCCATGCATTGGCTTCTGACACCATGGTTGAACTTGCTGGTGCCTGCTCCGGCACCTACTGTATCTTCACCTCCAGAAGAGCCGGTTCAAGATGCCCCGGATCCAGTCCCCCTTCTAAGGGATATTGTTGTTCCTGACCAAGGTCTCACTGATGGAGACCCTCCGGTTGCTCCTCTCTCTTCTACCTCGTTGCTAAGGGAAGAGGAGACCCCTGTGTTGAGAAGGTCCACCCGGATGACCAGGGGACGCCCACCAGTCCGTTTAGGAGACTTTGACTATGCTGGTGGTGTCTCCTCTCGAGCAGTTGCTACTGGTAATACTTTACTTGACATTTGTGCACAAGAATGGACTCCCCCACGTGAGCCCTTGCCTGTGATACACCCACAGGAAACCCCTGGGTAGTTCCGTTATTATACTGCCACCAAAGAAGAATGGACTAACCTGGTTCACCTTAAGTCCGCTGTGCCAGGTCAGCGGGCGTGCCTAAGAAGCAAGAAGACGCCCCTTTTCCTTACGTCATTTATTCATGAAGTTACCAATGTTATGTTTTTCTGTGTGAAACAATTATTTATTGTATTTATAATGGAATGCATATGTTATGTACCATGTTATGCCGGTTCAGGAAGGTGTGTGAGTACGAGGCCTTACTCACGTTAAAGTCTGGGGGTGTGCAGCATACGGGTAGGTTACCCGACACTGCTAGAATGTAATGTGTGTTTCCCTTTAAGCCAGTTAGGCCTGCAGCAGGCAATTCATATTTCAGCCAGCAGAGGGAGCCCCCTGGTTCAGTATAAATAGGCTAGGGCCTAGGCAGGAAGCAGGAGTTCAGAAGTTTCTAGAGTCAGTGCTGGGAGAGACAGAGGCAAGTCCAGAAAAGCAAGAGGTACTCAAGACAACAGAGGAGGTACTTGATAGAGATAAAACCAAGGATATACGCCAGAGCTAGGGCATTGGACCTTGGAGAAGAGTTTCTATGTTCCAGGATCAGTCAGGAATAGAGTGCAAGCTGCCTGTACTGCAAGTCCTGTGTTTAACACTCTAAAGTCACCTTGCTATATATATATATATTGCCTGCATCAACTGTATTGAAAATCAACTGTCTTCAAACGAACTGTGCTTCCGTCAATGTCCCTAAATGATGACTACTAAAGTTTGAATTCTGTTTTAACATCACGTGGTTCCTCAGTTATTCCTGCTATCAGCAAACGGCGTGCCACCGTTTAATTGGCACTGGCGTCACGAACATTTCTCATCATCACCTGCCCTTGCAGAGAGTCAGCCGTCTCAGGTTAGTGTCTATTGCACTACAACACCCAGGAACATTTCTAAACCTAACTTGAGTACGCTGCATGGGTATATGTAAAATGACACCCCAAAACACATTCCCCAACTTCTCCTGAGTACGGCGATACCACATGTGTGGCACTTTTTTGCAGCCTAGGTGGGCAAAGGGGCCCACATTCCAAAGAGCACCTTTCGGATTTCACTGGCCATTTTTTACAGAATTTGATTTCAAACTCCTTACCACACATTTGGGCCCCTAGAATGCCAGGGCAGTATAACTACCCCACAAGTGACCCCATTTTGGAAAGAAGACACCCAAAGGTATTCACTGATGGGCATAGTGAGTTCATAGAACTTTTTATTTTTTGTCACAAGTTAGTGGAATATGAGACTTTGTAAGAAAAAAAAAAAAAAAAATCATCATTTTCCGCTAACTTGTGACAAAAAATGAAAAGTTCTATGAACTCACTATGCCCATCAGCGAATACCTTAGGGTGTCTACTTTCCGAAATGGGGTCATTTGTGGGGTGTTTGTACTGTCTGGCCATTGTAGAACCTCAGGAAACATGACAGGTGCTCAGAAAGTCAGAGCTGCTTCAAAAAGCGGAAATTCACATTTTTGTACCATAGTTTGTAAACGCTATAACTTTTACCCAAACCATTTTTTTTTACCCAAACATTTTTTTTTTATCAAAGACATGTATAACAATAAATTTAGAGCAAAATTTATATATGAATGTCGTTTTTTTTGCAAAATTTTACAACTGAAAGTGAAAAATGTCATTTTTTTGAAAAAAAATCGTTAAATTTCGATTAATAACAAAAAAAGTAAAAATGTCAGCAGCAATGAAATACCACCAAATGAAAGCTCTATTAGTGAGAAGAAAAGGAGGTAAAATTCATTTGGGTGGTAAGTTGCATGACCGAGCAATAAACCGTGAAAGTAGTGTAGGTCAGAAGTGTAAAAAGTGGCCTGGTCTTTCAGGGTGTTTTAAGCCATAGGGGCTGAGGTGGTTAATAATTTGTCCCACATTTCAGCTTGATCACATTGCAGCCATTGACCTCCCTTGGATGTGGTATCCCTTTATCATGCTCCCTCTCTGGCGTGGAACCCTGATTCGCCGCTAACCATGATCAACATGGTAGGCGCAGAAAAGAACATCGAAAGTTGATGGAGCAGATATCCAATTGGATCATGGTATGTGTGCACACGCCTACATGCACTGACTGATGGGTCTGCCCCCTTCAACTTCTGGGTCTACAAATTGGGCATATGGCCTGAGCTTGCCCTTTACGCCTTGGAGGTGCTGGCCTGCACTGCAGCCAGTGTATTGTCTGAACTTTTTTTAGCACGGCTGGAGGGGGATATAACAGGTTTTGGGGTATACCCTAATTTAAACTAAAAACAAAACAAAAAGCAGTGTAGGCTACCTCCTCATCCTCCACCGCCGCTTCCACCTACACCGCCACATCCACCGCCTCCTCAACCTCTGTAACAATGGCAGCGCATCCTGCTGTGTACCTCAGTCGAACTGCACACAAGGCTCCTCTTCTCCGCTGCAGGCTCCGGACCCGCTTTCCTGCACTGTCGCAGGCGGCGATGGCTTCAGTTGCACCTTGTAGGAGCCGCACTCGTCCTGTTTCTTTAAGGGTTCGTGCACACCCCTTGATTCCGCCTTCTCTCAAATCCCGGCCAGGCACCACCTTTATAAGGGCCTTCCCCCTTCCTGTGATGCCTCAGAAATATTGTAGTTCTCTACAGCGAAGGTTCCAGCTCGTAGTTCCTGTGTTGTCATCCTGCTTCCGACCTTAGCCTGTATCCTGACCTCATTTCTGCCTGATCCTCCTGTACCTCGCTGCTCTCAAGTGTATGATTCGGATTGTCGACTACGCCTCTGTCTGCTGTTCAGCTCGTTACACCTGCTGCACCTGAGCTATTCAGCTCTGCTTAATTGCAGTTACACCTGCTGCACCTGAGCTAACAGCTCCAGCTCTGCTTAATCACTAACTCAGCTCTGCTTCATCTGGCTCTGTTGCTGTGCTTCTTCCATCCAGCGACAGCTCTCTCCACCTGCCTGTATCCCCAGTGTTTGCACCGGGGCGTTCTTTCTGGCCTGCTCGGCCAGCTAGCACTTAACCGGGACCACTCTTGCGGTAGCGACCTGGTGTCTCCCCTGCAGCTAAGACCAGCTTCTGCATCTTGGAGCGGGATAAAGGGTGAAGACCAGGGGAACACTTAGATTCCGCTCCCAAGTTGGGCCCAAAGCCAAACCGGTAAGTGGCACAGCGGGTCCACACCCGTTGGAGCGTTACAACCTCCTACTCCATATGGACCTCCTCCTCCAAGATCAAGATTATTATTTTTTATTTTTCCGTATTTTATGTTATTTTAAGTCATTTCCCCATCCACATTTGTTTGCAGAGCACTTGCCATGCTCTTAACCACATTTTGCTTGCTAATCATTAAAAGTGCTGGATTGTGCGCCTATTTGTATAACCATCTAAATTGCTATATACTGTGGATATTTATGCATATCGTATGCCTAGATGAGTTACTTGACTTCCCTGGTTTTATAATTTGATTACATAATCCCTCTGTGTTAAAGCCTGTGACTGAGAATTCTAATGTTTCTCTTCATAATTAGAGTTGAGCGAACCCGAACGGTAAATTTCGGGTTCGGACCAAACTTTAGCTTTTTCGGGACCCGGACCCGAACCCGAACATTTACGTAAAAGTTTGGGTTCGGGTTCGGTGCTTTCTTGACGCTTTTTGAAAGGCTGCACAGCAGCCAATCAACAAGCGTTTAACTGTGTGCCCTTAGAAGCCATCACAGCCATGCCTACTATTGGCATGGCTGTGATTGGCCAACTGCAGCATGTCACCCAGCCTCTATTTAAGCTGGAGTCACGTAGCGCCGCCAGTCACTCTGCTCTGATTAGTGTAGGGAGAGGCTGCAGCTGCTGTCAGGGAGAGATCAGGGAGAAATATTAAGAAGAACTGCCTTTTTACTCAGCGATCTAAATCCAATGTTTTGTGGGTGCAGTGCACAATTTTTTTAAGCCTGCACTGAGCCAACTTCTGCTGAAAACGAACTTTTTTTTACTTCAGTTTGTCACTATCAATACCTAATCGGCAGCCATTTTATGCAATGAAGTGCACCAGCACTATCTATCTGCATGTCTGCTAGTCCAGAAATACAGCTCTTTTGCTGACTGTGCTTAAAAAACTTTTTGTTCATATACTGGTCATCTTTGATTACACGTGCATAGGTGACAGTCACATTTAGGCCACAAATACGCCCATTAGGTTACTGCGGTTAAAAAAAAAAGTTTTTTTCATATACTGGTCATCTTTGATTAAACGTGCATAGGTGACAGTCACATTTAGGCCACAAATACGGCCATTAGGTTACTGCGGTTAAAAAAGACCGTTTGTTCATATACTGGTCATTTTTGATTAAACGTGCATTGATTACAGTCACATTTAGGCCACAAATACGGCCATTAGGTTACTGCAGTAAAAAAAAAACGTTTGTTCATATACTGGTCATCTTTCAATAAACGTACATTGATTACAGTCACATTTTGGCCACAAATACGGCCATTAGGTTACTGTGGTTTAAAAAAAACGTTTGTTCATATACTGGTCATCTTTGATTACACGTGCATAGATGACAGTCACATTTAGGCCACAAATACGGCCATTTGGTTACTGCGATTTAAAAAATATAGTTTGTTCATATACTGGTCATCTTTGATTGCACATGCATAGGTGACAGTCACATTTAGGCCACAAATACGGCCATTTGGTTACTGCGGTTTAAAAAAAATGTTTGTTCATATACTGGTCATCTTTGATTACACGTGCATTGATTACAGTCACATTTAGACCACAAATACGGCCATTTGGTTACTGCGGTTTAAAAAACCGTTTGTTCATATACTGGTCATTTTTGATTAAACGTGCATTGATTACAGTCACATTTAGGTCACAAATACGGCCATTAGGTTACTGCGGTTTAAATAAAACATTTGTTCATATACTGGTCATCTTTGATTACACGTGCATAGGTAACAGTCACATTTAGGCCACAAATACGGTTATTAGGTTACTGCGGTTTAAAAAAAACGTTTGTTCATATACTGGTTATTTTTGATTAAACGTGCATTGATTACAGTCAGATTAAGGCCACAAATACGGCCATTTGGATACTGCGGTTTAAAAAAAACGTTTGTTCATATACTGGTCATCTTTGATTACACGTGCATAGGTGACAGTCACATTTAGGCCACAAATACGGCCATTTGGTTACTACAGTTTAAAAAAAACGTTTGTTCATATACTGGTCATCTTTGATTACACGTGCATAGGTGACAGTCACATTTAGGCCACAAATACGGGCATTTGGTTACTGCGGTTTAAAAAAAACTTTTGTTCATATACTGGTCATCTTTGATTAAACGTGCATAGGGGACAGTCACATTTAGACCACAAATACGGCCATTTAGTTACTGCGGTTTAAAAAACCATTTGTTCATATACTGGTCATTTTTGATTAAACGTGCATTGATTACAGTCACATTTAGGTCACAAATATGGCCATTAGGTTACTCTGGTTTAAAAAAAACGCTTGTTCATATACTGGTCATCTTTGATTACACATGCATAGGTGACAGTCACATTTAGGCCACAAATACGGCCATTTGGTTACTGCGGTTTAAAAAAAACGTTTGTTCATATACTGGTCATCTTTGATTACACGTGCATAGGTGACAGTCACATTTAGGCCACAAATACGGCCATTTGGATACTGCGGTTTAAAAAATACTTTTGCTCATATACTGGTCCTTTTTCATTAAATGTGCATTGATTACAGTCACATTTAGGTCCCAAATATGGCCATTAGGTTACTGCGGTTTAAAAAAAACATTGTTCATATACTGGTCATATTTGATTACACGTGCATAGGTGACAGTCACATTTAGGCCACAAATACGGCCATTAGGTTACTGCGGTTTAAAAAAAACGTTTGTTCATATACTGGTCATTTTTGATTAAACGTGCATTGATTACAGTCACATTTAGGCCACAAATACGGCCATTTGGTTACTGCGGTTTAAAAAAAATGTTTGTTCATATACTGGTCATCTTTGATTACACGTGCATTGATTACAGTCACATTTAGACCACAAATACGGCCATTTGGTTACTGCGGTTTAAAAAACCGTTTGTTCATATACTGGTCATTTTTGATTAAACGTGCATTGATTACAGTCACATTTAGGTCACAAATACGGCCATTAGGTTACTGCGGTTTAAATAAAACGTTTGTTCATATACTGGTCATCTTTGATTACACGTGCATAGGTAACAGTCACATTTAGGCCACAAATACGGTTATTAGGTTACTGCGGTTTAAAAAAAACGTTTGTTCATATACTGGTTATTTTTGATTAAACGTGCATTGATTACAGTCAGATTTAGGCCACAAATACGGCCATTTGGATACTGCGGTTTAAAAAAAACGTTTGTTCATATACTGGTCATCTTTGATTACACGTGCATAGGTGACAGTCACATTTAGGCCACAAATACGGCCATTTGGTTACTACAGTTTAAAAAAAACGTTTGTTCATATACTGGTCATCTTTGATTACACGTGCATAGGTGACAGTCACATTTAGGCCACAAATACGGGCATTTGGTTACTGCGGTTTAAAAAAAACTTTTGTTCATATACTGGTCATCTTTGATTAAACGTGCATAGGGGACAGTCACATTTAGACCACAAATACGGCCATTTAGTTACTGCGGTTTAAAAAACCATTTGTTCATATACTAGTCATTTTTGATTAAACGTGCATTGATTACAGTCACATTTAGGTCACAAATACGGCCATTAGGTTACTCTGGTTTAAAAAAACCGCTTGTTCATATACTGGTCATCTTTGATTACACGTGCATAGGTGACAGTCACATTTAGGCCACAAATACGGCCATTTGGTTACTGCGGTTTAAAAAAAACGTTTGTTCATATACTGGTCATCTTTGATTACACGTGCATAGGTGACAGTCACATTTAGGCCACAAATACGGCCATTTGGATACTGCGGTTTAAAAAATACTTTTGCTCATATACTGGTCCTTTTTCATTAAATGTGCATTGATTACAGTCACATTTAGGTCCCAAATATGGCCATTAGGTTACTGCGGTTTAAAAAAAACGTTGTTCATATACTGGTCATATTTGATTACACGTGCATAGGTGACAGTCACATTTAGGCCACAAATACGGCCATTAGGTTACTGCGGTTTAAAAAAAACGTTTGTTCATATACTGGTCATTTTTGATTAAACGTGCATTGATTACAGTCACATTTAGGCCACAAATACGGCCATTAGGTTACCTCGGTTTAAAAAAAACTTTGTTCATATACTGGTCATCTTTGATTACACGTGCATAGGTGACAGTCACATTTAGGCCACAAATACGGCCATTTGGTTACTGCGGTTTAAAAAATACTTTGGTTCATATACTGGTCATTTTTGATTAAAAGTGCATTGATTATAGTTACATTTAGGTCACAAATATGACCAAAAGGTTACTGCAGTTTAAAAAAAACGTTTGTTCATATACTAGTCATCTTTGATTACACATGCATAGGTGACAGTCACATTTAGGCCACAAATACGGCCATTTGGATACTGCGGTTTAAAAAATACTTTTGCTCATATACTGGTCATCTTTGATTACACGTGCATAGGTGACAGTCACATTTAGGCCACAAATACGGCTATTTGGTTACTGCGGTTTAAAAAAAATGGAGGGAACCGCGGACAAGATGAGAATCCACAATCCTAGAGACCTGAAATTCAAGATTTCCATCAACCATAATCGGAGGAGGAGGCAAAGGCGAGGGTACAATAGGTTGAACATAAGGTTTCAATAAGGACTTATGAAAAACATTATGGATCTTCCAAGTCTGAGGAAGATCAAGACGGTAGGCAACAGGATTGATGACAGACAGGATCTTGTAAGGCCCAATAGACCTAGGACCCAGCTTCCAGGAGGGAACCTTCAATTTGATATTCTTGGTAGACAACCACACCAGATCACCAACATTCAGGTCTGGACCAGGCACACGTCTCTTATCCGCCACACGCTTATATCTCTCACTCATGCTCTTTAGATTATCCTTAATCTTTTGCCAAATAGATGACAAGGACGAGGAGAATCTGTCCTCATCAGGCAAACCAGAAGAGCCCTCTCCCGAGAAAGTCCCAAACTGCGGATGGAACCCATATGCACTAAAAAATGGTGACTTATCAGAGGACTCCTGACGACGGTTATTTAAAGCAAACTCAGCAAGGGACAAAAAAGAACACCAATCCTCCTGATTCTCCGCCACAAAACAGCGCAGATATGTCTCCAGATTCTGATTGACGCGCTCTGTCTGGCCATTCGACTGCGGATGGAAAGCAGAAGAGAATGACAACCGAACCCCCAAGCGAGAACAGAAAGCCTTCCAGAATCTGGAAACAAACTGCGTGCCCCTATCAGAGACTATGTCTGAAGGAATCCCATGCAATTTGACAATGTGGTCAATAAATGCCTGCGCCAGCGTCTTAGCATTGGGCAAACCAGGGAAAGGGATAAAATGCACCATTTTGCTAAAACGGTCCACCACCAGAATCACAGACTTCCCCGAGGAACGAGGCAAGTCCGTTATGAAGTCCATGGACAGATGTGTCCAAGGACGGGAAGGAATGGGCAAAGGAAGGAGAGGACCTGATGGCCGTGAATGAGGGACCTTGGCACGAGCGCAAGTCTCGCAAGCTGCCACAAAACCCTCAACCGACTTACGAAGCGCAGGCCACCAGAATCTCCGAGCGATGAGATCCAGTGTGGCTCTTGCCCCCGGGTGCCCAGCAAGGACCGTGTCGTGGTGTTCCTTAAAAATCTTGTGTCTCAAAGCGAGAGGCACAAACAACCTCCCAGGAGGACAAAGATCAGGAGCTTCTGACTGGGCTGCCTGCACCTCTGCCTCCAATTCAGGAAAAAGAGCAGAGATCACCACACCTTCATCCAAAATGGGACCCGAGTCTTCAAAATTTCCACCTCCTGGAAAACAACGTGACAGGGCATCTGCCTTCACATTCTTAACCCCAGGGCGGAACGTAACAACAAAATTAAACCTTGAAAAGAACAAAGACCATCTGGCCTGTCTCGGGTTCAGACGCTTGGCTGACTCCAAATAGGCCAGATTTTTATGGACAGTAAACACGGTAATAGGGTGTCTGGCTCCCTCTAGCCAATGGCGCCATTCCTCAAAAGCCAACTTGATGGCCCTATCTCCCACATCATAATTTCTCTCTGCGGAGGAGAGTTTCTTTGAGAAAAAGGCACACGGTTGCCATTTGGCAGGAGAGGAACCCTGAGACAAGACCGCACCCACCCCTACCTCAGAAGCATCAACCTCAACTATGAAGGGTAACGAAATATCAGGTTGTACTAGGATGGGAGTGGAAGCAAAACTCTCCTTGATATTAGAAAAGGCCTTACGCGCCTCTACCGACCAGGAAGAAAAATCTACCCCCTTTCTGGTCATATCAGTGAGTGGTTTAACAACAGAGGAATAATTCAAAATAAATTTCCTGTAATAATTGGCAAAGCCCAAAAAACGCATCAGCGCCTTCTGGTTCTCAGGAAGCTCCCACTCAAGCACAGCGCGGACCTTCTCGGGGTCCATGCGAAAACCAGAAGCGGAGACAAGAAATCCCAGAAATTGGATTTCTGGAACCGCAAACACACATTTTTCCAGTTTCGCATATAATTTATTCTCCCGCAGAATGAGCAAGACCTGACGTAAGTGTTCCTTATGAGTCTTGAAATCAGGAGAAAAAATCTAAATGTCATCCAAATACACTAATACAAATTTTCCCATTAAATTATAAAAA
>NC_053396.1:58474358-58513876 GCF_905171765.1 Bufo bufo
ACATCTGTTACTGATTGGAAGATGCGCGACTACAAGCTGCTGATGACATTCCCACCTGACAGCGGGGGCACAGTGGAAGCACAAGGCGAAGGCAGAGGAGGAGGAAGAGGTCGCCAATGCAGCTGGGGCACCGCCAGCACCTGAGAAGGCAGGGTTAGCATGGCCCAAATGTGTAAAAGCTTTGTCAGCCTTGGAGGTGCTGACCTGCCCTGCAGCCAGTGTATAGTGTGAACTTGTGTTTAGCACGGCAGAGAGCATTATCACACGCCGCATCCAATGTGGACAAGCTTATGTTTATTAAAATGAACCGGGCATGGATCCCGCAAGACTTGTCCATACCTTGTGCAGAATAGACATTTATACCAGCCTCAACCATCCATTCTTGTTCTCAAGTTAACTTATTCTTTGTTTTATTTTGTTATATGTCCCAATATTTTGGGGGATACCCCAATTTAAATATAAAAAATAACACAAATTAGTGTTGGCTACCTTTTCCTCCTTCACCGCCGCTTCCACCTACACCGCCATGTCAACCTACACCGTCACATCCACACATCCACCGCCTCCTCAACCTCCTACTCCTAGATACAGATTTTTAATTTTTCTGTATTTTAGGTTATTTTAAGTCATTTCCCTATCCACATTTGTTTGCTTTTTGCAGCCCTCTAGCCCTTTCCAGGACTATTTTAGAGCCATTTTAGTGGCCAAAAGTTCGGGTCCCCATTGACTTCAATGGGGTTGGGGTTCGGCCGAACCCGAACATCCAGGTGTCCGCTCAACTCTATTCATAATGTGTCTAGGGACAGAAATTTTATAGTATACAGTATAATCCTAATTTCCAATTATAAAAAGATATATATATATATATATCGTAATAGAATTTGTTGACTCACCAAACACAGTTCTAGCTGGCACCGACTCCCTGTTCAGCCAGAATGACACTTGGGACAAGATAACTGTCATTATGCATGGTAGGTATGTTTGAATGACAAAGTATCCAATCTTACGCTTTAAGTGGAAGTGTGTTGTCATAACAATGTATTCACCTAAGAGGCAAAAATAAAAATAACTAATAAAAGTAATTATTATATATACAATATGTTATGTTAAACAAAACAAAGTAAAAGATACAGATGGTGGCACAAACAAGATTGAAAGCATTAATACACAACTCTCTGTTCTATACCAAAATGTATTTTACTAGATATCATTAAAGGCTATGTACATTTTGAAATGGAAAATGAAAACACTCTTTTCTTTTACATATAGTATTTGCTAAAGTTGCATTATGTTTCAGATTGCGATCTTCATTCATTCATTGATTCTTTCATTCTAAACTGCTCCTAATTTCAGACTTTTCTCATCCGTGTATGTATTTTCCTTTCTACAACCCCCCTTCTGCTGACAGACATTGAAGCTGAAGAGTGTGTGCTTTCCTCCTCCATACCACAGCACCAACTGCCATGTGTGCTCTATTCTCTTTATACACAATTACATAGCCTGTGTGATTCATCCCCTTCGCATGTGTGCTTTGCCCCAATCTAAACACCTCTGTTTCAGTACAACTTATGTGATCTGTATGTCCTAAATGCTTGGAGGCTTTTCTCTGTTTCCATAGCCTGATCCACCATGTACATCCTCCTCTTGCTCCCTGCTGCTATCAGGAAAGAAGAGGAGAGCAGAGAGACTCAACACAGCCCAGTACAGCATGCTATCAGATCTATGCTATAAGCACTAGAACAACAACTGTTTGAGAAAGTCAAGCAGACTAGCAGAACAATTATCAAAAAAAAAATTATGACGATTATTTAGAAAGTTACACGATTTTGCATTTAGGAACCAACTGAATATAGTCCTACCACTTTACAAATCACTGGTCAGACCACACATGGAGTACTGTGTACAGTTCTGAGCTCCTGTGAACAAGGCAGACATAGCAGAGCTGGAGAGGGTTGAGAGGAGGGCAACTAAAGTAATTATGGGAATGAAGGAATTACAGTTCCTGGAAAGATTATCAATATTAGGGTTATTCACTTTAGAAAAAAGACGACTGAGGGGATATTTTATTACTATGTATAAATATATCAGGGGTCAGTACAGAGATCTATCCCATCATCTATTTATCCCCAGGACTGTGACAAGGGGACATCCTCTGCGCCTCTAGGAAAGAAGGTTTGTACATAAACATAGAAGAGGATTCATTTTTAGTTTATTTTTTACCTTTTTTTTTATTGGGTTCAAGACTAGGGATAAGCGAACCCGAACTGTATAGTTCTGGTTCGTACCAAATTTTGGGGTGTCCGTGACACGGACCCGAACCCGAACATTTTAGTAAAAGTCCGGGTTCGGTGTTCGTCGTTTTCTTGGTGCTTTTTGAAAGGCTGCAAAGCAGCCAATCAACAAGTGTCATACTACTTGCCCCACGAGACCATCACAGCCATGCCTACTATTGGCATGGCTGTGATTGGCCAGTGCAGCATGTGACCCAGCCTCTATTTAAGCTGGAGTCACGTAGCGCCGCACGTCACTCTGCTGTGCTTAGTGTAGGGAGAGGTTGCAGCTGCGACTGTTGTTAGGGCGAGATTAGGCAGTGATCGATCTACAGCTGTGGATCATTGAACTGCTGCTATTCAATTGCTCACTGTTTTTAGGCTGCCCAGAGCGTTTTTCAGTCACTTTTTTCTGGGGTGATCGGCGGCCATTTCGTGTCTTGTGGTGCACCAGCACAAGCTGCCACCAAGTCCATTTAACCATCAATAGTGTGGTTATTTTTTTGGCTATATCCTACATCAGGGGCAAGCTGCCACCAAGTCCATTTAACCATCAATAGTGTGGTTATTTTTTTGGCTATATCCTACATCAGGGGCAAGCTGCCACCAAGTCCATTTAACCATCAATAGTGTGGTTATTTTTTTGGCTATATCCTACATCAGGGGCAAGCTGTCACAAAGTCCATTTAACCATCAATAGTGTGGTTATTTTTTGGCTATATCCTACATCAGGGGCAAGCTGCCACCAAGTCCATTTAACCATCAATAGTGTGGTTATTTTTTTGCTATATCCTACATCAGGGGCAAGCTGTCACCAAGTCCATTTAACCATCAATAGTGTGGTTATTTTTTGGCTATATCCTACATCAGGGGCAATCTGCCTCCAAGTCCATTTAACCATCAATAGTGTGTTTTTTTTTTTGCTATATCCTACATCAGGGGCAAGCTGTCACCAAGTCCATTTAACCATCAATAGTGTGGTTATTTTTTTGCTATATCCTACATCAGGGGCAAGCTGTCACCAAGTCCATTTAACCATCAATAGTGTGGTTAGTTTTTGGCTATATCCTACATCAGGGGCAAGCTGCCACCAAGTCCCTTTAACCATCAATAGTGTGGTTATTTTTTTGCTATATCCTACATCAGGGGCAAGCTGTCACCAAGTCCATTTAACCAACAATAGTGTGGTTATTTTTTTGCTATATCCTAGATCAGGGGCAAGCTGTCACCAAGTCCATTTAACCATCAATAGTGTGGTTATTTTTTGGCTATATCCTACATCAGGGGCAAGCTGCCACCAAGTCCATTTAACCATCAATAGTGTGGTTATTTTTTTGCTATATCCTACATCAGGGGCAAGCTGTCACCAAGTCCATTTAACCACCTCAGCCCCCAGTGCTTAAACACCCTGAAAGACCAGGCCACTTTTTACACTTCTGACCTACACTACTTTCACCGTTTATTGCTCGGTCATGCAACTTACCACCCAAATGAATTTTACCTCCTTTTCTTCTCACTAATAGAGCTTTCATTTGGTGGTATTTCATTGCTGCTGACATTTTTACTTTTTTTGTTATTAATCGAAATTTAACGATTTTTTTGCAAAAAAATGACATTTTTCACTTTCAGTTGTAAAATTTTGCAAAAAAAACGAGATCCATATAGAAATTTTGCTCTAAATTTATAGTTCTACATGTCTTTGATAAAAAAAAAATGTTTGGGTAAAAAAAAAATGGTTTGGGTAAAAGTTATAGCGTTTACAAACTATGGTACAAAAATGTGAATTTCCGCTTTTTGAAGCCGCTCTGACTTTCTGAGCACCTGTCATGTTTCCTGAGGTTCTACAATGCCCAGACAGTACAAACACCCCACAAATGACCCCATTTCTGAAAGTACACACCCTAAGGTATTCGCTGATGGGCATAGTGAGTTCATAGAACTTTTTATTTTTTGTCACAAGTTAGCGGAAAATGATGATTTTTTTTTTTTTTTTTTTTTCTTACAAAGTCTCATATTCCACTAACTTGTGACAAAAAATAAAAAGTTCTATGAACTCACTATGCCCATCAGCGAATACCTTGGGGTCTCTTCTTTCCAAAATGGGGTCACTTGTGGGGTAGTTATACTGCCCTGGCATTCTAGGGGCCCAAATGTGTGGTAAGGAGTTTGAAATCAAATTCAGTAAAAAATGACCTGTGAAATCCGAAAGGTGCTCTTTGGAATATGGGCCCCTTTGCCCACCTAGGCTGCAAAAAAGTGTCACACATCTGGTATCTCCGTACTCAGGAGAAGGTGGGGAATGTGTTTTGGGGTGTCATTTTATATATACCCATGCTGGGTGAGAGAAATATCTTGGCAAAAGACAACTTTTCCCATTTTTTTATACAAAGTTGTCATTTGACCAAGATATTTATCTCACCCAGTATGGGTATATGTAAAAAGACACCCCAAAACACATTTCTCAACTTCTCCTGAGTACGGGGATACCAGATGTGTGACGCTTTTTTGCAGCCTAGGTGGGCAAAGGGGCCCATATTCCAAAGAGCACCTTTCGGATTTCACTCCTCATTTTTTCCTGAATTTGATTTCAAACTCCTTACCACACATTTGGGCCCCTAGAATACCAGGGCAGTATAACTACCCCACAAGTGACCCCATTTTGGAAAGAAGACACCCCAAGGTATTCCGTGAGGGGCATGGCGAGTTCCTAGAATTTTTTATTTTTTGTCACAAGTTAGTGGAAAATGATGATTTTTTTTTTTTTTTTTTCATACAAAGTCTCATATTCCACAAACTTGTGACAAAAAATAAAAACTTCCATGAACTCACTATGCCCATCAGCGAATACCTTGGGGTCTCTTCTTTCCAAAATGGGGTCACTTGTGGGGTAGTTATACTGCCCTGGCATTCTAGGGGCCCAAATGTGTGGTAAGTAGGTAAATGACCTGTGAAATCCGAAAGGTGCTCTTTGGAATGTGGGCCCCTTTGCCCCCCTAGGCTGCAAAAAAGTGTCACACATCTGGTATCTCCGTACTCAGGAGAAGTTGAGGAATGTGTTTTGGGGTGTCTTTTTACATATACCCATGCTGGGTGAGATAAATATCTTGGTCAAATGCCAACTTTGTATAAAAAAATGGGAAAAGTTGTCTTTTGCCAAGATATTTCTCTCACCCAGCATGGGTATATGTAAAATGACACCCCAAAACACATTCCCCAACTTCTCCCGATTACGGAGATACCAGATGTGTGACACTTTTTTGCAGCCTAGGTGGGCAAAGGGGCCCATATTCAAAAGAGCACCTTTCGGATTTCAAAGGTCATTTTTTACAGAATTTGATTTCAAACTCCTTACCACACATTTGGGCCCCTAGAATGCCAGGGCAGTATAACTACCCCACAAGTGACCCCATTTTGGAAAGAAGAGACCCCAAGGTATTCGCTGATGGGCATAGTGAGTTCATGGAACTTTTTATTTTTTGTCACAAGTTAGTGGAATATGAGACTTTGTATGAAAAAAAAAAAAAAAAAAAAGCATTTTCCACTAACTTGTGACAAAAAATAAAAAATTCTAGGAACTCGCCATGCCCCTCACGGAATACCTTGGGGTGTCTTCTTTCCAAAATGGGGTCACTTGTGGGGTAGTTATACTGCCCTGGCATTTTCCAGGGGCCCTAATGTGTGGTAAGTAGGTAAATGACCTGTGAAATCCTAAAGGTGCTCTTTGGAATATGGGCCCCTTTGCCCACCTAGGCTGCAAAAAAGTGTCACACATGTGGTATCTCCGTATTCAGGAGACGTTGGGGAATGTGTTTTGGGGTGTCATTTTACATATACCCATGCTGGGTGAGAGAAATATCTTGGCAAAAGACAACTTTTCCCATTTTTTTATACAAAGTTGGCATTTGACCAAGATATTTCTCTCACCCAGCATGGGTATATGTAAAATGACACCCCAAAACACATTCCCCAACGTCTCCTGAATACGGAGATACCACATGTGTGACACTTTTTTGCAGCCTAGGTGGGCAAAGGTGCCCAAATTCCTTTTAGGAGGGCATTTTTAGACATTTGGATACCAGACTTCTTCTCACGCTTTGGGGCCCCTAGAATGCCAGGGCAGTATAAATACCCCACATGTGACCCCATTTTGGAAAGAAGACACCCCAAGGTATTCAATGAGGGGCATGGCGAGTTCATAGAAATTTTTTTTTTTTGGCACAAGTTAGCGGAAATTGATATTTTTTATTTTTTTCTCACAAAGTCTCCCGTTCCGCTAACTTGGGACAAAAATTTCAATCTTTCATGGACTCAATATGCCCCTCACGGAATACCTGGGGGTGTCTTCTTTCCGAAATGGGGTCACATGTGGGGTATTTATACTGCCCTGGCATTCTAGGGGCCCTAAAGCGTGAGAAGAAGTCTGGAATATAAATGTCTAAAAAATTTTACGCATTTGGATTCCGTGAGGGGTATGGTGAGTTCATGTGAGATTTTATTTTTTGACACAAGTTAGTGGAATATGAGACTTTGTAAGAAAAAAAAAAAAAAATTCCGCTAACTTGGGCCAAAAAAATATCTGAATGGAGCCTTACAGAGGGTGATCAATGACAGGGGGGTTGATCAATGACAGGGGGGTTGATCAATGACAGGGGGGTGATCAATGACAGGGGGGTGATCAATGACAGGGGGGTGATCAATGACAGGGGGGTGATCAATGACAGGGGGGTGATCAGGGAGTCTATATGGGGTGATAACCACAGTCATTGATCACGCCCGTGTAAGGCTTCATTCAGACGTCCGGATGCGTTTTGCGGATCCGATCCATCTATCAGTGCATCCGTAAAAATCATGCGGACATCTGAATGGAGCTTTACAGGGGGGTAATCAATGACAGGGGGGTAATCAATGACAGGGGGGTGATCAGGGAGTCTATATGGGGTGATCACCACAGTCATTGATCACGCCCCTGTAAGGCTTCATTCAGACGTCCGGATGCGTTTTGCGGATCCGATCCATCTATCAGTGCATCCGTAAAAATCATGCGGACGTCTGAATGGAGCTTTACAGGGGGGTAATCAATGACAGGGGTGTAATCAATGACAGGGGGGTGATCAGGGAGTCTATATGGGGTGATCACCACAGTCATTGATCACGCCCCTGTAAGGCTTCATTCAGACGTCCGGATGCGTTTTGCGGATCCGATCCATCTATCAGTGCATCCGTAAAAATCATGCGGATGTCTGAATGGAGCTTTACAGGGGGGTAATCAATGACAGGGGGGTGATCAGGGAGTCTATATGGGGTGATCACCACAGTCATTGATCACGCCCCTGTAAGGCTTCATTCAGACGTCCGGATGCGTTTTGCGGATCCGATCCATCTATCAGTGCATCCGTAAAAATCATGCGGACGTCTGAATGGAGCTTTACAGGGGGGTAATCAATGACAGGGGGGTAATCAATGACAGGGGGGTGATCAGGGAGTCTATATGGGGTGATCACCACAGTCATTGATCATGCCCCTGTAAGGCTTCATTCAGACGTCCGGATGCGTTTTGCGGATCCGATCCATCTATCAGTGCATCCGTAAAAATCATGCGGACATCTGAATGGAGCTTTACAGGGGGGTAATCAATGACAGGGGGGTGATCACCACAGTCATTGATCATGCCCCTGTAAGGCTTCATTCAGACGACCGGATGCGTTTTGCGGATCCGATCCATGTATCAGTGCATCCGTAAAAATCATGCGGACATCTGAATGGAGCTTTACAGGGGGGTGATCAGGGAGTCTATATGGGGTGATCACCACAGTCATTGATCATGCCCCTGTAAGGCTTCATTCAGACGTCCGGATGCGTTTTGCGGATCCGATCCATCTATCAGTGGATCCGTAAAAATCATGCGGACGTCTGAATGGAGCTTTACAGGGGGGTAATCAATGACAGGGGGGTAATCAATGACAGGGGGGTGATCAGGGAGTCTATATGGGGTGATCACCACAGTCATTGATCACGCCCCTGTAAGGCTTCATTCAGACGTCCGGATGCGTTTTGCGGATCCGATCCATCTATCAGTGGATCCGTAAAAATCATGCGGACGTCTGAATGGAGCTTTACAGGGGGTTGATCAATGACAGGGGGGTAATCAATGACAGGGGGGTGATCAGGGAGTCTATATGGGGTGATCAGGGGTGATTAGGGGTGATCAGGGGCTAATAAGGGGTTAATAAGTGACGGGGGGGGGGTGTAGTGTAGTGTAGTGGTGCTTGGTGCTACTTTACTGAGCTACCTGTGTCCTCTGGTGGTCGATCCAAACAAAGGGGACCACCAGAGGACCAGGTAGCAGGTATATTAGACGCTGTTATCAAAACAGCGTCTAATATACCTGTTAGGGGTTAAAAAAAACACATCTCCAGCCTGCCAGCGAACGATCGCCGCTGGCAGGCTGGAGATCAACTCTCTTACCTTCCGTTCCTGTGAGCGCGCGCGCCTGTGTGCGCGCGTTCACAGGAAATCTCGCGTCTCGCGAGATGACGCGTATATGCGTGACTGTGCGCAGGGCTGCCACCTCCGGAACGCGATCCTGCGTTAGGCGGTCCGGAGGTGGTTAATCATCAATAGTGTGGTTATTTTTTTGCTATATCCTACTTCAGGGGCAAGCTGCCACCAAGTCCATTTAACCATCAATAGTGTGGTTATTTTTTTGCTATATCCTACATCAGTGGCAAGCTGTCACAAAGTCCATTTAACCATCAATAGTGTGGTTATTTTTTTGCTATATCCTACATCAGGGGCAAGCTGTCACCAAGTCCATTTAACCATCAATAGTGTGGTTATTTTTTGGCTATATCCTACATCAGGGGCAAGCTGCCACCAAGTCCATTTAACCATCAATAGTGTGGTTATTTTTTGGCTATATCCTACATCAGGGGCAAGCTGCCACCAAGTCCATTTAACCATCAATAGTGTGGTTATTTTTTTGCTATATCCTACATCAGGGGCTTGGCTGTGCTTGCTATTTTATTGAGGGGTGAAATACAATTGCCAAAATAGCAGTACCCTAAATCTGGTGTTTCAGCTGTGGCCAGCCAATTGTAATACTGTCTGCTGTCTGGCAAAGGATATATTTTTGTTCTGGGTTGAAATACAATTCCCAACTTAGCAATTTCCTAAATTAGTGGTTTCTGCTGTATCAGGGCTACTTTAAATCTATTCATTAAAAGGGTATATTAGATTCAAGGTGCTGATAGGGTCATTCTCAATAACTTCACACACACGCTACTGTGCATATCCAAGTCTAATTCTGTCCGTAAACGTATACCTGTCACCCAGCGCCTAAATAATAGGCCTCAAATTTATATTCAGCTAAATCTGTGGTTATTGCTGTAGCTAGTCAAGTTATTTTGTGTCCGTCAAAGCACAGTTTTTGTTCTGGGTTGAAATACAATTCCCAACTTAGCAATTTCCTAAATTAGTGGTTTCTGCTGTATCAGGCCTACTTTAAATCTATCCCTAAAAGGGTATATTAGATTCAAGGTGCTGATAGGGTCATTCTCAATAACTTCACACACACGCTACTGTGCATATCCAAGTCTAATTCTGTCCGTAAACGTATACCTGTCACCCAGCGCCTAAATAATAGGCCTCAAATTTATATTCAGCTAAATCTGTGGTTATTGCTGTAGCTGGTCAAGTTATTTTGTGTCCGTCAAAGCACAGTTTTTGTTCTGGGTTGAAATACAATTCCCAACTTAGCAATTTCCTAAATTAGTGGTTTCTGCTGTATCAGGCCTACTTTAAATCTATCCCTAAAAGTGTATATTAGATTCAAGGTGCTGATAGGGTCATTCTCAATAACTTCACACACACGCTACTGTGCATATCCAAGTCTAATTCTGTCCGTAAACGTATACCTGTCACCCAGCGCCTAAATAATAGGCCTCAAATTTATATTCAGCTAAATCTGTGGTTATTGCTGTAGCTAGTCAAGTTATTTTGTGTCCGTCAAAGCACAGTTTTTGTTCTGGGTTGAAATACAATTCCCAACTTAGCAATTTCCTAAATTAGTGGTTTCTGCTGTATCAGGCCTACTTTAAATCTATCCCTAAAAGGGTATATTAGATTCAAGGTGCTGATAGGGTCATTCTCAATAACTTCACACACACGCTACTGTGCATATCCAAGTCTAATTCTGTCCGTAAACGTATACCTGTCACCCAGCGCCTAAATAATAGGCCTCAAATTTATATTCAGCTAAATCTGTGGTTATTGCTGTAGCTGGTCAAGTTATTTTGTGTCCGTCAAAGCACAGTTTTTGTTCTGGGTTGAAATACAATTCCCAACTTAGCAATTTCCTAAATTAGTGGTTTCTGCTGTATCAGGCCTACTTTAAATCTATCCCTAAAAGTGTATATTAGATTCAAGGTGCTGATAGGGTCATTCTCAATAACTTCACACACACGCTACTGTGCATATCCAAGTCTAATTCTGTCCGTAAACGTATACCTGTCACCCAGCGCCTAAATAATAGGCCTCAAATTTATATTCAGCTAAATCTGTCATTACTGCTGTGCCTGTATTAGTGTAATACGGTACCTAAATAGATAGCCAGATAGTGTTAGGTGTCTGTAAAAAAAGGCCTGAATTTGAATTCAATACATTGGGCCAAATAATATTTTTCTTATTGTGATGAACGGTAACAATGAGGAAAACATCTAGTAAGGGACGCGGACATGGTCGTGGTGGTGTTAGTGGACCCTCTGGTGCTGGGAGAGGACGTGGCCGTTCTGCCACAGCCACACGTCCTAGTGTACCAACTACCTCAGGTCCCAGTAGCCGCCAGAATTTACAGCGATATTTGGTGGGGCCCAATGCCGTTCTAAGGATGGTAAGGCCTGAGCAGGTACAGGCATTAGTCAATTGGGTGGCCGACAGTGGATCCAGCACGTTCACATTATCTCCCACCCAGTCTTCTGCAGAAAGCGCACAGATGGCGCCTGAAAACCAAGCCCATCAGTCTGTCACATCACCCCCATGCATACCAGGGAAACTGTCTGAGCCTCAAGTTATGCAGCAGTCTCTTATGCTGTTTGAAGACTCTGCTGGCAGGGTTTCCCAAGGGCCTCCACCTAGCCCTTCCCCAGCGGTGGAAGACATAGAATGCACTGACGCACAACCACTTATGTTTCCTGATGATGAGGACATGGGAATACCACCTCAGCACGTCTCTGATGATGACGAAACACAGGTGCCAACTGCTGCGTCTTGCTGCAGTGTGCAGACTGAACAGGGGGTCAGGGATCAAGACTGGGTGGAAGACGATGCAGGGGACGATGAGGTCCTAGACCCCACATGGAATGAAGGTCGTGCCACTGACTTTCACAGTTCGGAGGAAGAGGCAGTGGTGAGACCGAGCCAACAGCGTAGCAAAAGAGGGAGCAGTGGGCAAAAGCAGAACACCCGCCGCCAAGAGACTCCGCCTGCTACTGACCGCCGCCATCTGGGACCGAGCACCCCAAAGGCAGCTTCAAGGAGTTCCCTGGCATGGCACTTCTTCAAACAATGTGCTGACGACAAGACCCGAGTGGTTTGCACGCTGTGCCATCAGAGCCTGAAGCGAGGCATTAACGTTCTGAACCTTAGCACAACCTGCATGACCAGGCACCTGCATGCAAAGCATGAACTGCAGTGGAGTAAACACCTTAAAAACAAGGAAGTCACTCAGGCTCCCCCTGCTACCTCTTCTGCTGCTGCCGCCTCGGCCTCTTCTGCTGCTGCCGCCTCGGCCTCTTCCTCCGCCTCTAGAGGAACGTTGGCACCTGCCGCCCAGCAAACATGGGATGTACCACCAACACCACCACCTGCGTCACCAAGCATCTCAACCATGTCACACGGCAGCGTTCAGCTCTCCATCTCACAAACATTTGAGAGAAAGCGTAAATTCCCACCTAGCCACCCTCGATCCCTGGCCTTGAATGCCAGCATTTCTAAACTACTGGCCTATGAAATGCTGTCATTTAGGCTGGTGGACACAGACAGCTTCAAACAGCTCATGTCGCTTGCTGTCCCACAGTATGTTGTTCCCAGCCGGCACTACTTCTCCAAGAGAGCCGTGCCTTCCCTGCACAACCAAGTATCCGATAAAATCAAGTGTGCACTGCGCAACGCCATCTGTGGCAAGGTCCACCTAACCACAGATACGTGGACCAGTAAGCACGGCCAGGGACGCTATATCTCCCTAACTGCACACTGGGTAAATGTAGTAGCGGCTGGGCCCCAGGCGGAGAGCTGTTTGGCGCACGTCCTTCCGCCGCCAAGGATCGCAGGGCAACATTCTTTGCCTCCTGTCTCCTCCTCCTCCTACTCAGCTTCCTCCTCCTCTTCTTCCACCTGCTCATCCAGTCAGCCACACACCTTCACCACCAACTTCAGCACAGCCTGGGGTAAACGTCAGCAGGCCATTCTGAAACTCATATGTTTGGGGGACAGGCCCCACACCGCACAGGAGTTGTGGCAGGGTATAGAACAACAGACCGACGAGTTGTTGCTGCCGGTGAGCCTCAAGCCCGGCCTGGTGGTGTGCGATAATGGGGCGAAATCTCGTTGCAGCTCTGGAACTAGCTGGTTTGACGCACATCCCTTGCCTGGCGCATGTGCTGAATTTGGTGGTGCAGAAGTTCATTCACAACTACCCCGACATGTCAGAGCTGCTGCATAAAGTGCGGACCGTCTGTTCGCGCTTCCGGCGTTCACATCCTGCCGCTGCTCGCCTGTCTGCGCTACAGCGTAACTTCGGCCTTCCCGCTCACCGCCTCATATGCGACGTGCCCACCAGGTGGAACTCCACCTTGCACATGCTGGACAGACTGTGCGAGCAGCAGCAGGCCATAGTGGAGTTTCAGCTGCAGCACGCACGGGTCAGTCGCACTGCGGAACAGCACCACTTCACCACCAATGACTGGGCCTCCATGCGAGACCTGTGTGCCCTGTGTCGCTGTTTCGAGTACTCCACCAACATGGCCAGTGGCGATGACGCCGTTATCAGCGTTACAATACCACTTCTATGTCTCCTTGAGAAAACACTTAGGGCGATGATGGAAGAGGAGGTGGCCCAGGAGGAGGAGGAGGAAGAGGGGTCATTTTTAGCACTTTCAGGCCAGTCTCTTCGAAGTGACTCAGAGGGAGTTTTTTTGCAACAGCAGAGGCCAGGTACAAATGTGGCCCACTACTGGAGGACGAGGAGGACGAGGATGAGGAGGAGGTGGAGGTGGAGGAGGATGAGGATGAAGCATGTTCACAGCGGGATGGCACCCAACGCAGCTCGGGCCCATCACTGGTGCGTGGCTGGGGGGAAACGCAGGACAATGACGATACGCCTCCCACAGAGGACAGCTTGTCCTTACCTCTGGGCAGCCTGGCACACATGAGCGACTACATGCTGCAGTGCCTGCGCAACGACAGCAGAGTTGCCCACATTTTAACGTGTGTGGACTACTGGGTTGCCACCCTGCTGGATCCACGGTACAAAGACAATGTGCCCACCTTACTTCCTGCACTAGAGCGTGATAGGAAGATGCGCGAGTACAAGCGCACGTTGGTAGACGCGCTACTGAGAGCATTCCCAAATGTCACAGGGGAACAAGTGGAAGCCCAAGGCGAAGGCAGAGGAGGAGCAAGAGGTCGCCAACGCAGCTGTGTCACGGCCAGCTCCTCTGAGGGCAGGGTTAGCATGGCAGAGATGTGGAAAAGTTTTGTCACCACGCCACAGCTAACTGCACCACCACCTGATACGGAACGTGTTAGCAGGAGGCAACATTTCACTAACATGGTGGAACAGTACGTGTGCACACCCCTCCATGTACTGACTGATGGGTTGGCCCCATTCAACTTCTGGGTCTCCAAATTGTCCACGTGGCCAGAGCTAGCCTTTTATGCCTTGGATGTGCTGGCCTGCCCGGCGGCCATCGTTTTGTCTGAACGTGTATTCAGCACGGCAGGGGGCGTCATTACAGACAAACGCAGCCGCCTGTCTACAGCCAATGTGGACAAGCTGACGTTCATAAAAATGAACCAGGCATGGATCCCACAGGACCTGTCCATCCCTTGTGCAGATTAGACATTAACTACCTCCCCTTAACCATATATTATTGTACTCCAGGGCACTTCCTCATTCAATCCTATTTTTTTTTTCATTTTACCATTATATTGCGGGGCAACCCAAAGTTGAATGAACCTCTCCTCTGTCTGGGTGCCGGGGCCTAAAAATATCTGACAGTGGCCTGTTCCAGTGTTGGGTGACGTGAAGCATGATTCTCTGCTATGACATGAAGACTGATTCTCTGCTGAGTTGCTGACATGAAGCCTGAATCTCTGTTATGGGACATCTATCCTCTGTCTGGTTGCCAGGGCCTAAATTATATGACAATGGACTGTTCCAATGTTGGGTGACGTGAAGCATGATTCTCTGCTATGACATGAAGACTGATTCTCTGCTGACATGAAGCCTGAATCTCTGTTATGGGACCTCTCTCCTCTGCCTGGGTGTCGGGGCCTAAATATCTGACAATGGACTGTTCCAGTGTTGGGTGACGTGAAGCCTGATTCTCTGCTATGACATGAAGACTGATTCTCTGCTGACATGAAGCCAGATTTTCTGCTATGGGACCTCTCTCCTCTGTCTGGGTGCCGGGGCCTAAATATCTGACAATGGACTGTTCCAGTGGTGGGTGACGTGAAGCATGATTCTCTGCTATGACATGAAGACTGATTCTCTGCTGACATGAAGCCAGATTCTATGTTATGGGACCTCTCTCCTCTGCCTGGGTGCCGGGGCCTAAATATCTGACAATGGACTGTTACAGTGGTGGGTGACGTGAAGCCTGATTCTCTGCTATGACATGAAGACTGATTCTCTGCTGACATGAAGCCAGATTCTCTGTTATGGGACCACTCTCCTCTGCCTGGGTGCCGGGGCCTAAATATCTGACAATGGACTGTTCCAGTGTTGGGTGACGTGAAGCCTGATTCTCTGCTATGACATGAAGACTGATTCTCTGCTGACATGAAGCCAGATTCTCTGCTATGGGACCTCTCTCCTCTGCCTAGGTGCCTGGGCCTAAATATCTGACAATGGACTGTTCCAGTGTTGGGTGACGTGAAGCATGATTCTCTGCTATGACATGAAGACTGATTCTCTGCTGACATGAAGCCAGATTCTCTGCTATGGGACCTCTCTCCTCTGCCTGGGCCTAAATATCTGACAATGGACTGTTCCAGTGGTGGGTGACGTGAAGCCTGATTCTCTGCTATGACATGAAGACTGATTCTCTGCTGACATGAAGCCAGATTCTCTGCTATGGGACCTCTCTCCTCTGCCTGGGTGCCGGGGCCTAAATATCTGACAATGGACTGTTCCAGTGGTGGGTGACGTGAAGCATGATTCTCTGCTATGACATGAAGACTGATTCTCTGCTGACATGAAGCCTGAATCTCTGTTATGGGACCTCTCTCCTCTGCCTGGGTGCCGGGGCCTAAATATCTGACAATGGACTGTTCCAGTGTTGGGTGACGTGAAGCCTGATTCTCTGCTATGACATGAAGACTGATTCTCTGCTGACATGAAGCCATATTCTCTGCTATGGGACCTCTCTCCTCTGCCTAGGTGCCTGGGCCTAAATATCTGACAATGGACTGTTCCAGTGGTGGGTGACGTGAAGCATGATTCTCTGCTATGACATGAAGACTGATTCTCTGCTGACATGAAGCCAGATTCTCTGCTATGGGACCTCTCTCCTCTGCCTGGGCCTAAATATCTGACAATGGACTGTTCCAGTGGTGGGTGACGTGAAGCCTGATTCTCTGCTATGACATGAAGACTGATTCTCTGCTGACATGAAGCCAGATTCTCTGTTATGGGACCTCTCTCCTCTGCCTGGGTGCCGGGGCCTAAATATCTGACAATGGACTGTTACAGTGTTGGGTGACGTGAAGCCTGATTCTCTGCTATGACATGAAGCCAGATTCTCTGCTTTGGGACCTCTCTCCTCTGCCTGGGTGCCTGGGCCTAAATATCTGACAATGGACTGTTCCAGTGGTGGGTGACGTGAAACATGATTCTTTGTTATGACATGAATACTGATTCTCTGCTGAAATGACGCCAGATTCTCTGCTATGGGACCTCTCTCCTCTGCCTGGGTGCCTGGGCCTAAATATCTGACAATGGACTGTTCCAGTGGTGGGTGACGTGAAGCCTGATTCTCTGCTATGACATGAAGACTGATTCTCTGCTGACATGAAGCCAGATTCTCTGCTATGGGACCTCTCTCCTCTGCCTGGGCCTAAATATCTGACAATGGACTGTTCCAGTGGTGGGTGACGTGAAGCATGATTCTCTGCTATGACATGAAGACTGATTCTCTGCTGACATGAAGCCAGATTCTCTGCTATGGGACCTCTCTCCTCTGCCTGGGTGCCGGGGCCTAAATATCTGACAATGGACTGTTCCAGTGGTGGGTGACGTGAAGCATGATTCTCTGCTATGACATGAAGACTGATTCTCTGCTGACATGAAGCCTGAATCTCTGTTATGGGACCTCTCTCCTCTGCCTGGGTGCCGGGGCCTAAATATCTGACAATGGACTGTTCCAGTGTTGGGTGACGTGAAGCCTGATTCTCTGCTATGACATGAAGACTGATTCTCTGCTGACATGAAGCCATATTCTCTGCTATGGGACCTCTCTCCTCTGCCTAGGTGCCTGAGCCTAAATATCTGACAATGGACTGTTCCAGTGGTGGGTGACGTGAAGCATGATTCTCTGCTATGACATGAAGACTGATTCTCTGCTGACATGAAGCCAGATTCTCTGCTATGGGACCTCTCTCCTCTGCCTGGGCCTAAATATCTGACAATGGACTGTTCCAGTGGTGGGTGACGTGAAGCCTGATTCTCTGCTATGACATGAAGACTGATTCTCTGCTGACATGAAGCCAGATTCTCTGTTATGGGACCTCTCTCCTCTGCCTGGGTGCCGGGGCCTAAATATCTGACAATGGACTGTTACAGTGTTGGGTGACGTGAAGCCTGATTCTCTGCTATGACATGAAGCCAGATTCTCTGCTTTGGGACCTCTCTCCTCTGCCTGGGTGCCTGGGCCTAAATATCTGACAATGGACTGTTCCAGTGGTGGGTGACGTGAAACATGATTCTTTGTTATGACATGAATACTGATTCTCTGCTGAAATGACGCCAGATTCTCTGCTATGGGACCTCTCTCCTCTGCCTGGGTGCCTGGGCCTAAATATCTGACAATGGACTGTTCCAGTGGTGGGTGACGTGAAGCCTGTTTCTCTGCTATGACATGAAGACTGATTCTCTGCTGACATGAAGCCAGATTCTCTGCTATGGGACCTCTCTCCTCTGCCTGGGTGCCGGGGCCTAAATATCTGACAATGGACTGTTACAGTGTTGGGTGACGTGAAGCCTGATTCTCTGCTATGACATGAAGACTGATTCTCTGCTGACATGAAGCCAGATTCTCTGCTATGGGACCTCTCTCCAATTGATATTGGTTAATTTTTATTTATTTTATTTTTATTTTTATTCATTTCCCTATCCACATTTGTTTGCAGGGGATTTAACTACATTTTGCTGCCTTTTGCAGCCCTCTAGCCCTTTCCTGGGCTGTTTTACAGCCTTTTTAGTGCCGAAAAGTTCGGGTCCCCATTGACTTCAATGGGGTTCGGGTTCGGGACGAAGTTCGGGTCGGGTTCGGATCCCGAACATTTCCGGGAGGTTCGGCCGAACTTCTCGAACCCGAACATCCAGGTGTTCGCTCAACTCTATTCAAGACAACTATCAAGAGGAGCATACATCACTTGCACAAAGAGATGCAAACAATTTTCATATGATACAGCATCTATTGTCAATATGTCCTGAAGAATTTTTCTTTTTTTTAAACTTCCTCAATGACATAACAGATTCCCTCCCCAACCCCCCACCATCCTTATTTGCCATCTGATAGATATAACAATAGTTTGTAGTATTTTTATTTATTCCACATTGAGGTGTCAGTGACACAATCTAAGTATCTCATATTTGTAGCTTTCCCAATGTGCCCTTTTAGGTACCATTTTGTATGCTGGAATGGAGACATTAACTCTCTGATTTCCCCCTCCGATATATTAGTTTTAATAACCTTTCTCCATTTTTTTATGAACTTGGCTGTCGACTGTTCTTTGTGTCGTTCTAGCTCCAGTCTCTCCATGTAACATTTGCCTCATGGTTCCGATTACCTCATCCCATGTGGGGATATCTTTTTGTAGCCAATGTCTTAAAATGGATTTCTTAACCCCTTCTCAGCCACCCCTACTCCCGTTTTGTCAGCTTGGTCAAATGGGATATCTTGAAAAATGCATTGTTGTGGGTTGAGTGCCACTTCCACTCCCCATACGGGCCGAATATGTGCAATAGCTTGATTCCAAATAGGCTGTATGTTCGGGCAATCCCACAGACCATGTAAGAGTCTTGCTCTAGCTAATGAACATTTAGGGCAATGTCTTAAGTAATGAGCTGGCGCATCCCAGTATGTAAGGTCAAAAGCATAAGTAGTCTTATGCATGATTCTCAGTTGGGTTTCCCTCCATTGTTCGTTATATATAGCTTTACGAATGTGTTGAAAACTGTTCCTCATTAATTTTGTGAGGTGCGGTACATTTAATTCCCTTTTCCCAGGTAGAAAAAGTTCTTGCAACAAGCCCCAAAGTTTGTGTATCGTGGAGCTTGCGGTACAAGTCTGATAAAGGGAGTATGGATTTGTTTAGACCTAGTAAGGCTCCAAACCAAGCCAGTCTGTCTGGACCTCCCAACTTCTCCGCCTGTGCCTTGCAGTAGGAGCGTACCTGGTAAAAGGGAAGGAAATGGGACGAGGTAACCCCGTACTTGGTACGGAGGTCTTCCCATGACATTATATTCTGTTTTGTTTCCCTTAGTAGTACTGATTGTTTTATGTGGGATGGGATATCCTTAAATCTGGTGTGTAATATCGCCGTAAGATCCCACGGGGTCACTAGTTCTTGTTCTAGTTGGTTTTCTGAATAATACGATGTGCCCGATACCCAGTCTTTAACATGCCTAAATAAGGCTGCTAAATTGTAATGGCCTTTGTTCGGTATTTGAAGGCCCCCTTCCCATCTTAGTAAGGTCAGCTTGTCATAAGATATGCGGGGTCTTTTCTTTTTCCAAAGAAAAGTTGTAAATGCCGATTGCACCCTTTTAATATCAGAATGTTTTAGGGGGTATAGAAGCTTCGCGAAACTGACCATTTTTATGAGGTGGGCTCTCCCTTTAAGGAATAGGGGTAAGTCTTTCCATTTTTCTAATTCTCTTTTTATTTTTTGGATGAGAGGGGGATAGTTGAGTGAATAAAGAGATTGTGAGGTCCGCCCAATCTTTATCCCCAAGTAAGTCATATAGTTTTGCCTCACTTCTACCTCATATTGGTGGCTAGTATCTGGCCGCACAGGGTGGAGGAACAGTATCTGGCTCTCTGACACATTTGCACACAGTGCTCTAAAATGTCTAAGACCTGCCTTAAATGTTTTTCTGGAGACTGTCCAAACCCTGCTTTAAATGTTTTTCTGGAGACTGTAAATATAGTAGTAAATTATTGGCAAAGCATGCCAGTTTGATCTCCGTTCTGCCCACCTTAATCCCATCATATAACTCGGTCTGTAATAAGAGTTGAATCAGGGGTTCTAGGGCTATGTTAAATAACAAGGGGGATAAAGGGCACCCTTGTCTGGTTCCTTTCTTGAGATCTATTTTGTCTGATAAGAAACCTGAGGAATAGACTTTCACCTGGTGATCATTGTAAATGGCTTTCAAATAGTTTCAAAAAGTGCCACTAAAGCCCATAACATCGATAACATCTTCCAACCAGGCCCAACTAACATTATCAAAGGCCTTCTCGACATCCAATGTTAGGAGTGCTGGGTTGCCCTTGCGCCCCCCGATGTTTAGTCCATCCTGTGCCGCCAGTACGCGGCCAACTTGATGCGGACCTATCAGATCTGGCAAGACTTCAGCCAATCTATTGGCTAGTAATTTTGACAGTATCTTTATGTCCTGATTTATAAGAGATATTGGTCTAAAAGACCCTGGTTGAGTCAAATCTTTAGCCTGTTTAGGGAGAATTTTGATGTAGGCCATTTTCCCAGAGACTGGTAATCCACTCCTTTTCAGGATGTTATTGAATAGAGGTGTTAATGTTGGTATGATTTCACCTGATAGTCCCTTATAGAACCCATCCGGGTTAAAGGGATAAAGTTGGGAGCGATGTGAGAATGGTCTATCTAAATTGGACAGTAGATTGCCTTCCTTGTTCCCATATCTAAATAGCTCCACTTTCTTACGTTCCCCAAACCACTTAGCTTTCCTTTTCATGCAGTAATCAAAAGTATGCTTGGCTGTCATCCAAAGTAATTTATTGGCTTCCGTACGGTCATGTACATAGGTCGTGTATGCTTCCCTCAGGACTTTGACAGCTTCTTCATATTTGTTATTGACATCTTTTTTCTTCCCTGTTCAGTAGGCTACAATATGTCCCCTCAATACCGCTTTAGCCAGATCCCAGAACAGGCTAGGGTCCTGTTTATGGGGCTCGTTATCCTGAGAAAACTCCCACCACCACCCCCTTAGTCTATCTACAAATTCATCATCCCTCATAAGGTGATGCGGCAACTGCCATATATAGTCTGTACCCTTGGGGGCATGGTCTGATATCACTAAGTCTGACACGGTAGCATTAAGGACTTTCAGTCTAGTCTTGACAGCGAAGAGTGGACGTGTGAAAAGTGGGAGTATTCTCTTTCCGCCTGATGAATATGTCTCCAGACATCGATCAGTCCTGTGGTTTGGGGAAAAGGAAATAGAGTGTGTGCCCCCTTCGGGTTAGGACACAGTCTAGGGCAGTGGTGGTGAACCTATGGCACTGGTGCCAGAGGTGGCACTCGGAGCCCTCTCTGTGGGCACCCGTACCCTGGAGAAAGTCTATGGTGTACCAATATGCCTTAGACCTTACCTGCCATTCATCAGCGCAGGGCGCACTATAAACAGCACAGACAGCGCACTGAATGTAGGAAGGATATTATAGCTAAATGATAAAGTACATGGAAGATATACTATATGGGTATTCAGGTTAAATTGGAGTGTTGGCACTTTGCGATAAATAAGTGGGTTTTGGGTTGCAGTTTCGGCACTCAGTCTGTAAAAGGTTCACCATCACTAGTCTAGGGGATAGGTGGCGCCTAGCCTCCCTCTCATCATGAACTCTATTACAATCACCTACTATCACCAATTAACCCTTCCCTTCTAGTAGTATTGCCGTCTCTAATCTACGGTACAAACCTTGTTGGGCAGTGTTGGGTGCGTAGATATTGTATATTGTAAGAGGTCCCGACGGTGAGTCTAGTAGTATTTTTATTAGTCTTCCTTCACTATCTAAGGTTGTAGATTTGACTTCACACTGTAGATTTCGGTGTTCATCTGAGGGGTTAGGTCATGTGATATGCTTTGCTAATAGAGCCGGCCGATATGGACGCGGCAATACCTAATATGTCAACTTTTATTTTTTTTCCCTATTTGTTACCAATTATTTTTAACTTTATTTGGGGAAAATGACGTTTTTGTTTATTTTTACTAGAAACTTTTTAATTTTTGTGAGGGAAAACTTTATATTTTCAACTTTTTTTTACTTTATTTTTTGTCCCACTTTGGGACTTCAACTTTTGGGGGTCTAATCCCTTTTACAATGCATTCCAATACTTCTGTATTGGAATGCATTGGCTGTATGAGTAATACAGTGTGTATTATTCATACAGCTTCCTGCCTGTGAGATACAGGGGGCTGGATCTCACAGGCTCATCACCGGAAGGCAGCGCCGATGCCTAAGGAAGGCATCGCGCTGCCTTCCATGCCATCGGGTCCCCCCTACAGCCGCATTGGTACCCGATGGCACTGCTGCCCGCCGCAACATGTAAAAGCCGCAAACCGCAGGTCTGAATTGACCCCCCCGCGCATTGACCCGAGGTGCCTGCTCAATGATTTGAGCAGGCTACTTGTTCTGATCACCGTCCGCCGGGTGGCGGTGATCGGAACTACACATGCCGTACCGGTACGTCTTGTGTCCGGAAAAGGTTAAAAAAACACCCATTTTTGGCAATACCCTACATCTGGTGCCTTTGCAGTATTTGTCAGTGTAAAAGACAAGCTTGAAATACTTCAATAATTTTCTGGGTTTAAAAAAACACAATTTTTTTGCAATACCCTACATCTGGTGCCTTTGCAGCATTTGTCAGTGTGAAAGACAAGCTTGAAATACTTCAATAATTTTCTGGGTTTAAAAAAACACCCATTTTTGGCAATACCCTACACCTGGGGCCTTTGCACCATTTGTCAGTGTGAAATACAAGCTTGCAATACTTAAATAATTTTCTGGGTTTAAAAAAACACCCATTTTTGGCAATACCCTACATCTGGAGCCTTTGCAGCATTTGCGGTACATGTGGCGAGAGAGGGAGAGGCGCTTATAGGGTATTAAGAGTTTAAAATGGTAATTTAAAACAAAAAGATGTCAGGTTGTCAATTTTTTGTGCTCACCTTTTTAAGTGTTGCATCAAAAGGCACACAATTCGTGCTGGTGGTAGGTCAGTGCTGCCGGTACCTTTCAATCCTCGCAAGTGGAGTAGCCTGATCTCCAGAGGAGTGATGTGATATTCAGTGGGGTGACATGTACTAGATAAGTACAGATGCGGTACCTTCTTGGCGCAAAACACGACTTCACTGGATGTTGGTATTATTAGTATTTTATTTGATGATAAGTGACAACGCGTTTCGGGGTACTTCTGACCCCTTTGTCAAGTCTAAAAAACATACCAGAAGAACATGTACAAAGAGTACGACAATATGCGTATGGAGGTCTTAGAGAAAAGAGTAAAAATAATAATAGTAATGACGGCGGAGTGCCGTCTGTATGACATAAAATGGAATGGACAATCAAGAATATATGGGTATAAACATCCATAGGTATAGAAATATAAACATATTGTTATATGAAGAGAAAACACGTACAGGTATATAAATTTTTTTAAATTAAAACACCATTTGTCTAAAATACTCCGGAAAAAGTCCTGTTGTAGATGAATCGCGACCAGTGACATTTGTAAATGATAAAAAAATATATGATATAATATAACATAATACAGGGAGTGCAGAATTATTAGGCAAGTTGTATTTTTGAGGATTAATTTTATTATTGAACAACAACCATGTTCTCAATGAACCCAAAAAACTCATTAATATCAAAGCTGAATATTTTTGGAAGTAGTTTTTAGTTTGTTTTTAGTTTTAGCTATTTTAGGGGGATATCTGTGTGTGCAGGTGACTATTACTGTGCATAATTATTAGGCAACTTAACAAAAAACAAATATATACCCATTTCAATTATTTATTTTTACCAGTGAAACCAATATAACATCTCAACATTCACAAATATACATTTCTGACATTCAAAAACAAAACAAAAACTAATCAGTGACCAATATAGCCACCTTTCTTTGCAAGGACACTCAAAAGCCTGCCATCCATGGATTCTGTCAGTGTTTTGATCTGTTCACCATCAACATTGCGTGCAGCAGCAACCACAGCCTCCCAGACACTGTTCAGAGAGGTGTACTGTTTTCCCTCCTTGTAAATCTCACATTTGATGATGGACCACAGGTTCTCAATGGGGTTCAGATCAGGTGAACAAGGAGGCCATGTCATTAGATTTTCTTCTTTTATACCCTTTCTTGCCAGCCACGCTGTGGAGTACTTGGACGCGTGTGATGGAGCATTGTCCTGCATGAAAATCATGTTTTTCTTGA
Source organism: Bufo bufo (assembly GCF_905171765.1). Lineage (NCBI taxonomy): Eukaryota > Metazoa > Chordata > Amphibia > Anura > Bufonidae > Bufo > Bufo bufo. Next base: position 58,498,547 of record NC_053396.1, read on the forward strand.
AGGATGCAGACTTCTTCCTGTACCACTGCTTGAAGAAGGTGTCTTCCAGAAACTGGCAGTAGGACTGGGAGTTGAGCTTGACTCCATCCTCAACCGGAAAAGGCCCCACAAGCTCATCTTTGATGATACCAGCCCAAACCAGTACTCCACCTCCACCTTGCTGGCGTCTGAGTCGGACTGGAGCTCTCTGCCCTTTACCAATCCAGCCACGGGCCCATCCATCTGGCCCATCAAGACTCACTCTCATTTCATCAGTTCATAAAACCTTAGAAAAATCAGTCTTGAGATATTTCTTGGCCCAGTCTTGACGTTTCAGCTTGTGTGTCTTGTTCAGTGGTGGTCGTCTTTCAGCCTTTCTTACCTTGGCCATGTCTATGAGTATTGCACACCCTGTGCTTTTGGGCACTCCAGTGATGTTGCAGCTCTGAAATATGGCCAAACTGGTGGCAAGTGGCATCTTGGCAGCTGCACGCTTGACTTTTCTCAGTTCATGGGCAGTTATTTTGCGCCTTGGTTTTTCCACACGCTTCTTGCGACCCTGTTGACTATTTTGAATGAAACGCTTGATTGTTCGATGATCACGCTTCAGAAGCTTTGCAATTTTAAGAGTGCTGCATCCCTCTGCAAGATATCTCACTATTTTTGACTTTTCTGAGCCTGTCAAGTCCTTCTTTTGACCTATTTTGCCAAAGGAAAGGATGTTGCCTAATAATTATGCACACCTGATATAGGGTGTTGATGTCATTAGACCACACCCCTTCTCATTACAGAGATGCACATCACCTAATATGCTTAATTGGTAGTAGGCTTTCGAGCCTATACAGCTTGGAGTAAGACAACATGCATAAAGAGGATGATGTGGTCAAAATACTCATTTGCCTAATAATTCTGCACACAGTGTATAATATATAACATAATATAATACATAATATGGAAGATATATGGAATCACTTATACATACCAGAGGTTATTGTGATCGTTAATAAACCATAGGTTTTTGTGATCGTTAAAACACCTATTTGATGAGAAGGATAATTGATCAATAATTGGTTGGCTCCAGAGGTGGTATGGTTTAAGCCATAATGTAGTATGATGGTATATATATATATATATATATATATATATATGTGCATATATATGATAGGTGAAAGATATGGGGTTGGGGATGTACAAAAAGGCCATATGGCTATGAATGGCACTTCTCATGCTCTCCACATCAGCGCAACACTTTCCCTTGCTAGCCGTACGGACCGCTCCTTTAGCCCCGCCCCTCCATGGACTCTCCTCCAATAGAGCGCTGATCCTCTCACACTCCCTCTTATCTTGTATATCGGAGAGCGCACGCTGGACAAGTCAGCGTTCTCCTCGTGTGCTGAGGCACCAGCCGCACCGCTCGCATCGCTGACACCAGGTAACCATCTTTCTTCTCTCCCTGTCATCCACATATCCATGTACCCTAACCACTTTTACAAACTCAGACCCTTTCCGATCACTTAGCCAATCTAATCTATCATTAATATAACAAGTAACTCACGTTACTCTTGGGATATTACCATTTTTCCATGCCCCACGCTTTTTGCTAAATTAAGCGATAGACCTTCAGAGTAACCACCACCTAATCATGCAACTTAGAACTACGTATGCAAAGGCATATGGACACACGCGGGTCCATATAATCTACACTCTATAACGTACCATTCACAGCCTTATGGCCTTTTTGTACATCCCCAATCCCAAACCTTTTACCTATCATATATATACACATATATATATATATATACCATCATACTACATTATGACTTAAACCATACCGCCTCTGGAGCCAACCAATTATTGATCACTTATCCTTCCCATCAAATAGGTGCTATAACGATCACAAAAACCTATGGTTTATTAACGATCACAATAACCTCTGGTATGTATAAGTGATTCCATATATCTTACATATTATGTATTATATTATGTTATATATTATATTATATTATGTTATATTATATATTTTATATAATTTTTTATATATATATATATATATATATATATACAGTCAGGTCCATAAATATTGGGACATCGACACAATTCTAACATGTTTGGTTCTATACACCACCACAATGGATTTGAAATGAAACGAACAAGATGTGCTTTACCTGCAGACTGTCAGCTTTAATTGGAGGGTATTTACATCCAAATCAGGTGAACGGTGTAGGAATTACAACAGTTTGCATATGTGCCTCCCACTTGTTAAGGAACCAAAAGTAATGGGACAATTGGCTTCTCAGCTGTTCCATGGCCAGGCGTGTGTTATTCGCTCATTATCCCAATTACAATGAGCAGATAAAAGGTCCAGGGTTAATTTCATGTGTGCTATTTGCATTTGGAATCTGTTGCTGTCAACTCTCAAGATGAGACCCAAAGAGCTGAAAAAACCAAACAAACCCATCAGAGAGATAGCAAAAACATTAGGTCTGGCCAAAACAACTGTTTGGAACATTCTTTAAAAGAAGGAACGCACCGGTGAGCTAAGCAACACCAAAAGACCTGGAAGACCACAAAAAACAACTGTGGTGGATGACCGAAGAATTCTTTCCCTGGTGAAGAAAACACCCTTCACAACAGTTGTCCAGATCAAGAACACTCTCTAGGAGGTAGGTGTATGTGTGTCAAAGTCAACAATCAAGAGAAGACTTCACCAGACTGAATACAGAGGGTTCACCACAAGATGTAAACCATTGGTGAGCCTCAAAAACAGGAAGGCCAGATTAGAGTTTGCCAAACGACATCTAGAAAAGCCTTCACAGTTCTGGAACAACATCCTATGGACAGATGAGACAATATCAACTTGTACCAGAGTGATGGGAAGAGAAGAGTATGGAGAAGGAAAGGAACTGCTCATGATCCTAAGCATACCACCTCATCAGTGAAGCATGGTGGTGGTAGTGTCATGGTGTGGGCATGTATGGCTGCCAATGGAACTGGTTCTGTTGTATTTATTGATGATGTGACTGCTGACAAAAGCAGCAGGATGATTTCTGAAGTGTTTCGGGCAATATTATCTGCTCATATTCAGCCAAATGCTTCAGAACTCATTGGACGGCGCTTCACAGTGCAGATGGACAATGACCCAAAGCATACTGCAAAAGCATTAAGGGAATGAAGTGGAATGTTATGCTATGGCCAAGTCGATCACCTGACCTGAATCCGATTGAGCATGCATTTCACTTGCTGAAGACAAAACGGAAGGGAAAATTCCCCAAGAACAAGCAGGAACTGAAAACAGTTGCAGTTTAGGCCTGGCAGAGCACCACCAGGGATGAAACCCAGCGTCTGGTGATGTCTATGCTTTCCAGACTTCAGGCTGTGATTGACTGCAAAGAATTTGCAACCAAGTATTAAAAAGTGAAAGTTTGAATTATGATTATTATTTTGTCCCATTACTTTTGGTTCCTTAACAAGTGGGAGGCACATATGCAAACTATTGTAATTCCTGCACCGTTCACCTGATTTGGATGTAAATACCCTCAAATTAAAGCTGACAGTCTGCAGTTAAAGCACATCTTGTTTGTTTCATTGCAAATCCATTGTGGTGGTGTATAGAGCCAAAAATTTTAGAATTGTGTCGATGTCCCAATATTTATGGACCTGACTGTATATATATTTATACCCATATATATCATTTTTACAAATGTAATCTTTGGTTCCAGGGGACCGAAATGGGGCTGTTCCCCATGTGGCAGATGCGTAGCGTGTCCAAATATAGAGAAGGCCACGGATTTCAGTAACTCAGCGCAGACCAAAATATACCAAATCAGACACACTATCACCTGCACCACCAAAGCAGTGGTGTATTATGCAACTTGTCCATGCCAAAAAATCTATGTTGGTCTCACTACCAGGGAACTAAAAATTAGAGTGAGGGAACACATACGAGATATAGTGAAAGCCAAAGATGTGGTCGAGTTAGTCAATTTGAAACCAATCCCAAAGCATTTTAAGAAATTCCATCAAGGTAATCCATCTCTCTTGAAAATACGTGGTATTAACCACGTGAATGTGGGAATTAGAGGGGGGAATGTTATGAAAATGCTTGCTCAGCGTGAGACAAGATGGATCTGGACCTTCGACACAATACAACCAAGGGGTCTCAATGATGTCTGCGGTTTCGCTTCTTTTCTCTGAGTGCCAATGCCACCATTTTTTATTTTATTATAATTATTATTATGTTTTTATGTTAGTGTCATTATAATTATTTTCATTATTTATCTATTGTGCTCATTTCTGTCTTAGTGTTTTGAGTTAATAATTCTCTTTTTATTCTTTATATACCTAGCTCATTTCCTTCTATTGTATATATGTGTCGTTATTCCCATCCTCGGTGACCTCTGGCGCCAATTTCCCGGAAGGGAGAAAAAAGAGAAGAAGAGGAAGAGAGTATATCGAATGCCAAGTAAAAAAAGGGGGTCAGTCAGCACATCCCATAGCACCGCATTATTGCAAATGCTATACCAACAAGTTAGAGATTTTTGGCAAATCATTTTGTACAAAATTATCTGAGCCCGTCTGCCGAACGTCAAGGCAATCTCTAGTTAGACGGGTTCCTAACACTATATACCTGTTATGTGCCATGGCAGCTAACATACAATTCAGAATGGGATGTGCTGACTGACCCCCTTTTTTTACTTCACAGTTTGCTGGAGGCGTGGCTGCCTCTCCAGTCGTGCACTCCTGACCAGCTCGTTTGTCTCACAGGTTGATTTTAATTAGTGTTAGTATATAGCTTGGCCCACTCCCCCTCACTCACTGAAACCATATGACACCAGGAGAGAGATAGTGTGTGGACTCTCATTGCAGTCCTTGGTGACCATGTGGCGCCGGGGGTGGTGTGGAGTGGGCCCAGCGTGCATGCTGGTTCATGTCTTCCCTGGATTTAATGGAGGCCATTTTGGCACCGAAAATGACAGAAATTCAGGTGGGCCCAGCATGTGAGTGGAACCTACACCTTCTGAATTGTATGTTAGCCGCCATGGCACATAACAGGTATATAGTGTTAGGAACCCGTCTAACTAGAGATTGCCTTGACGTTCGGCAGACGGGCTCAGATAATTTTGTACAAAATGATTTGCCAAATATCTCTAACTTGCTGGTATAGCATTTGCAATAATGCGGTGCTATGGGATGTGCTGACTGACCCCCTTTTTTTATATCGAATGCCCTCTGTCCTATTTGAATTGAATGCTGCTATTACTGTGTGGACGTGCAATAATGAATAGGGCTGTTTAGCTGTTTGGAGATGAGATACATTCTATTGTATATTTTGCACTATTAATTACACTATATGTCTTTATATGTTGATTCACTTTTTTACATATATTTTATTTCTATTTTATTTTCCATCATTTTTAGGTTCACAATCATATCTATTAACATACTTAGTGTTCACTACTTATATGTAACATTATCCTCTTTATATGTTCACTTATTACACTATACAATAGTTTATGTCCCCCCCTTTTTTCTTGCAATATATACTGCACGGTAATTATGTTTCAATGCACGTTCATTGGACATACACCGGTATATATCTATTGGTCTATACCAGTGGTGGCGAACCTTTTACAGACCGAGTGCCCAAACTGCAACCCAAAACCCACTTATTTATCGCAAAGTGCCAACATGGCAATTTACCCTAAATACCAATACAGTATATCTTCCATGTACTTTAACATTTACCTATAATAGCCTGCCTAGATTCAATGTGCTGCCTGTGCCGTTCATAGTGCGCCCTGCGCTGATGAATAGCAGGAAAAGTCTAAGGCATATTAGTACACCATATGCCTTAGTGCGGGTGCCCACAGAGAGGGCTCTGAGTGCCGCCTCTGGCACCCGTGCCATAGGTTCGCCACCACTGGTCTATACCTTTAAAATTCACTTCATTGTGTCAACTTGTATTGTGGTATCTCATTCTTCCTGGCTTTACTTCGCTCTATCCCCTCTTTCTATTCATTATCTACATTCTATTTATTTATTATTATTCATTATTATTTATATATGTGTTCTGCTCATTTGTGCATAATAAATGGATGTAATGTGCTGTAAAGATTATACTGAAATGTTATGTTTGACGTTGCTGCCATCTAGTGGTCAGAGTTAGTTTCTACTTCGCCAGAACTTTATAGGAAGTGTATTGTCAGAGGCAGTAACCTTTAACCTGGAACTGTATTTCCTCCATTTCATCACTGCTCCTGGATCTTGCAGGCTGCATGCAGAGGAGCTCTTGATCTATTCCTGGACTAATGATGGAATTGTCTGTGAGTACTCTCACTGATTGAGTGAGGCTGCTGTATTATATGTAATGTACTGACACATATGTTTTGTTTATGTTTATATTGTAGTTTTACAAAGTTATTCAGAAAAGAGAATACATACAGATCTGATGTCTCACGTTTCTTGACTTCTGAATTATTGTTAAGCTGTCTGACTAGTGTTATACAACAGTTCAATAACGCGAAGCAGAACAGTAAAAAGACAATCCACTTGGCGGTCTGGAATAGCCAGTAAAAAGACAACCCACGTGGCGGTCTGGAATAAACTGAGACGCCATTACTGCAGCATGAGTCTAAGATCAGGAACACAGTACCAGGCTGATGCCACGCTACCGCCGACACAGCAAGGCAGGGAGAACATTCCCAGTGCCCAGCAAGACGATGCAAGGTCGCATGTCTCTAGAACTTCACGGGCTAGCAAGATGTCCTCAGCAAGTTCCTCAGCAGTTAGAGCTCGTGCTAAGGCAGAAGCTGCCCGCGTCCAGCTACAGTATGCAGAAAAAGAAGCCATGATGATACAGGAGTTAGCAGCAAAGAAAGCTGCCATAGCACAAGAGACAGCAGCTAGGGAAGCTGCCATAGCACAAGAGAGAGCTAAGGAAGCAGCTATGGAAGCAGCTAGGGAAGCTGCCATAGCACAAGAGAGAGCAGCTAGGGAAGCTGCCATAGCACAAGAGAGAGCAGCTAGGGAAGCTGCCATAGCACAAGAAGAAGCGGTTTTAGAATCAAAATTGCTCATCCTGCAGCGACAGACTGCAGTTGCAGTTGCTGAAGCAGAGGCCGCTGCCTACATTGGAACAAGTCGGTCAGGAAGTGAAAAATCATATAAAGACTCAGAGGTTCCAGAAAAACCTCTATTCTCTGCAGATCGTACAAGTGAGTACGTCCAGAGCCTTACTGATGCGCATACAAAGGAACAGTCTCTTATACCTGAAGCAAAGGAATTCAGGCCGAGATCAACATACCCCCTGAGCAGGCCCAATCAACCACATGAGGTCAGCAGCTGCCAGCAAACCAAGAAGGAAGCACCAGAAACCCCTAAGAACAAAAAACAAGTGTTCCCATCACCTCAACCTATAGATTACATACGCGAACAACAATGTGCAGTGGGTGTCACCAAATATCTCATCCGCAAAGAAATAGTTAGCTCAGGCTTTATCCAATTTGATGACTGTCCTGAAAACTATTGGGCATGGAAATCTTCCTTTCTGAATGCCACTGAAGGTCTGAACTTATCACCAGCAGAAATGCTTAATTTAATGATAAAATGGCTTGGTACTGAGTCAGCAGAGCATGCTAAGAGGATGAGAAGAGCAAACCTGTTCAACCCTGGAGCAGGACTCAGCATGACCTGGAAAAGACTAGAAGAAACGTATGGATCCCCAGAGGTAATAGAAGGAGCACTGTGGAAAAAACTTGAAGTCTTTCCCAAGGTGGGCTACAGAGACAACGTGCGGCTACAAGAACTAAGTGATCTTCTACTAGAGATAGAATATGCCAAAGAGGATGGCTACTTGCAAGGACTTTCGTATCTAGATACAGCTAGAGGCACTAATCCCATAGTAGAGAAACTACCCTCAAATCTGCGAGACAAGTGGATGTCTGTGGGAGGTAAATTCAAAGAAGATTATGGAGTCGCTTTTCCCCCTTTTTCTGTGTTTTCTAGGTTTGTCCGACAGCAAGCGAAAATCCGAAGTGATCCCAGTTTCGCCTTCGCCACCAGCGGCAATCAATCACACAGACCTGAGAGACCTCACAGACCTCACGGTAGGACCTATGTATCCACACACAAAACAGCTGTACCTTCAGAAGTTACAGACTACCAAAGCACCCACAAGGTACACACCATAGAAAACCCTGACAGACATTGTCCAATACACAAAAAACCACATCCACTAAAGAAATGCAAAGGCTTTAGAAGCAAACCCATTGCGGAGCGGATGTCCTTCCTTAAACAAAACGGCATCTGCTTCAAGTGCTGCGGATCTACTTATCACATTGCCAAAGACTGCAAAATACCAGTAGACTGTACAGAATGTGGCAGTGAGAGACATATTTCAGCTTTACACCCTGGCCCTGCTCCTGCCCCACTAGAGACTGTAGAACCCAGGAAAGATCAGGGCAGGGAGCCACAAGAGACCCCACTCTCCTCTGTAATGTCTAATTGCACAGAAATATGTGGACAAGGCAAGAGTGCACGATCATGCTCTAAAATCTGTTTAGTGACTGTGTATCCCACTGGCAAGAGAGAAAGGGCAGTGAAAATGTATGCAGTGCTAGATGAACAGAGCAACAGATCCCTTGCAAAGTCAGATTTCTTTGATATCTTTAACATTAAGGCAAGTGCAGTTCCATACACTCTAAGGACATGTGCAGGGACAATTGAAACCACAGGGAGAAGAGCTACTGACTTTACCATTGAATCCTTCAATAAGAAAGTGCTATTCCCACTTCCCACCCTAATAGAGTGTGGCATGATACCTGACGACAAAACTGAGATTCCATCTCCAGAAGTGGCTCATCACCACCCTCACCTCCGCTCAATTGCTCACCTTATCCCAGTCGTTGAGCCAGATGTTCCTATCCTTCTACTTCTTGGAAGAGATATCCTTCAGGTACACAAGGTACGCCAGAAAATCAATGGACCTTATAACGCCCCCTATGCACAGAGACTGGACCTGGGGTGGGTCATTGTAGTAGAAGTTTGCCAGGGGACAGTGCACCAGCCTGACAACATTAGCACTTTGAAGACGTCTGTGTTAACAAATGGACGCACATCCCTTCTCAGTCCCTGTCACAACAACTTCATTGTCAAGGAAAGCTTTGGCAGGTCAACACAACACTGTGACTCTTCTACATTATATGGTAAAGAAGAAGTCAATTACAACATTGAGACGGACAATCTAGGGATAACAGTATTTCATAAAACTAAAGATGATGATAAACAGGCCCTCTCTACAGAGGATCAAAACCCTGCAGATTATGCTACTAGGCCTACTCAAGCAGCATGCCTTCAGAACTCTATATGGTTCTCAGGCCCATCCTTTCTGTACCAACCACACTGTGAGCAGATAGACACTGCTAATGTTTATCCACTCATAGAGCCTGAAGCTGACCCTGAAATCAGATTTGAAATTACAAGCTTCAGCACCAGAGCTTCTGAAGCCACACTTCACTCACATTGCTTTGATAGATTTTCTTGCTGGAAGATATTAGTTAAGACCCTAGCCAGACTCATCCATGTCGCTAGAACCTTCCAGAGGGGAACCAGCAGCAATCAGGTCAGAAGGTGGGAAAGTTTCCATGAACAGGTCAATCTAGAAGAACTTACTCAGGCAAAGTCTGTTATAATCTCTTCTGTTCAAAACAAACATTTCCAGAAGGAAATTGACTGCATCAAAAAACAAAAGACATTCCTAAAACTAAGCCGTCTTAGGAAGCTCAGCCCCTTTTTAGACAAAAATGAGTTGTTGAGAGTAGGTGGACGTTTGTCTCTTGCAGAACTTACAGAGGAAGAGAAACAGCCTGTCATTATACCTTATGATCACCACATTGCGACACTGCTTGTTAGGTACTATCATGAACAAGTAGTTCACCAAGGGAGACACATCACAGAGGGTGCTATTAGATCCGCAGGTTTCTGGATTCTTGGTGGCAAACGCTTGGTATCAGCTGTCATACACAAATGTGTCATCTGTCGCAAGCTGCGAGGAAGGTTACAAAGTCAAAAGATGGCAGAGCTACCAGAGGACAGAGTAATTGCTCAACCACCTTTCACCAATGTGGGCTTAGATGTATTTGGTCCGTGGTCTGTTTTAACTCGCTGCACTAGAGGAGGCAGCGCAGACAGTAAACGATGGGCAGTCCTTTTCACTTGTTTGTCCACCCGAGCTGTTCACATAGAGCTACTTGAAACCATGTCAACATCAAGCTTTATTAATGCCTTAAGGCGATTCTTCTCAATTCGTGGCCCAGCAAAACTGCTCCGTTCTGACAGAGGAACAAACTTTGTAGGAGCCTGCAAGGAACTTAACATTTGTGCCAGCGAATCACAATTGCAAGACTTTCTCCAAGACAGAGGATGTACATGGGTCTTTAATCCTCCACACTCTTCACACATGGGTGGTGTCTGGGAGAGGCTTATAGGTATTGCCAGGCGAATCTTGGACGCTATGTTGCTACAAACTAAAACCACTCACTTGACCCATGAGACTTTAAGCACCTTTATGGCAGAGGTTACAGCTATTATGAATGCCAGGCCTATAGTTCCTGTGTCCTCAGACCCAGATACACCTATGGTCCTTACCCCAGCAATGTTGTTGACTCAAAAGGTGAACTCTTTGTCTGCTCCATCCGGAACCATAAGTGCAACACAAGTTCATGCGAAACAATGGAAGCAAGTACAATGCTTGGCAGACACCTTTTGGAAAAGATGGAAGAGGGAGTATCTGTCAAATCTGCAACACCGTAGATAATGGACTGAGGATCGCCCAAATGTAAAAGTGGGTGATGTTATTCTGTTGAAAGACAGCCAAGAGGGCAGGAACGAGTGGCCTGTAGGACTTATTGTCAATGCTCTACCAAGCAGGGATGGCAAGGTTAGGAAGGTGGAGGTCAAGATTGCAAAGAATGGGACTTCCAAAATCTATCTTAGACCTATAACTGACATTATAGTTTTAGTTTCCGATTAGCTAGGATTCCATTTCCTGTTTATATGTTTTTCCTGCATAGCAGTAGTTATTTAGGTAGTGACATAATAATTATGCCAGACAGGGAGTGTTCTGCTCATTTGTGCATAATAAATGGATGTAATGTGCTGTAAAGATTATACTGAAATGTTATGTTTGACGTTGCTGCCATCTAGTGGTCAGAGTTAGTTTCTACTTCGCCAGAACTTTACAGGAAGTGTATTGTCAGAGGCAGTAACCTTTAACCTGGAACTGTATTTCCTCCATTTCATCACTGCTCCTGGATGTGGCAGGCTGCATGCAGAGGAGCTCTTGATCTATTCCTGGACTAATGATGGAATTGTCTGTGAGTACTCTCACTGATGGAGTGAGGCTGCTGTATTATATGTAATGTACTGACACATATGTTTTGTTTATGTTTATATTGTAGTTTTACAAAGTTATTCAGAAAAGAGAATACATACAGATCTGATGTCTCACGTTTCTTGACTTCTGAATTATTGTTAAGCTGTCTGACTAGTGTTATACAACAGTTCAATAACGCGAAGCAGAACAATATGTATTTATTATTTCTTTTTCTTATTTCTCTCTTTTTCTCCCTTCCCTCTTCTATGTATGTTATGATAGGAGAAACTGCTGCGATATAGCTACTACTATTGTTCGGGTCAAGGACCTTTGTGATGCAGGCTAATCCCTGCTCCATGGTTCAAGGACCTTCCTGGTGCATGACGCGGCCGGTCACGTGACTGGCCATCATGTGACCCGCCGCGTCATGAGGCGGTACTGTGTGCGTTGCCGCTCGATTGGCCACCGGGTGGCCGGGCGCACACCCCACCCCTTTTCCTAACCAGTGATATCATCAAGGGCAGATGCAGCAGTCTGCAAATCCAATCTTAATTTTGATTGAATACAGGTGAGCTAGGCGTTTTAAATACAGACACATTGCAGGTTGAGCCACATCCCCCAGAAGAAGGCAGTCTAGCCGAAACGCGCATCGGGGTACGTGGCTCTCCTGAGTTTGGACTGTCTTTATTATATGGGTACGTAATGCTATAGTGTGAGGCTACTTTTTGCTTTGCTAGCTAATGGTTCTGCAGCATGATTCAGCTATCTCTTTTTTTTTTTTTGATGCTTTGATTGCATTTTTCTTTGACATAGTCATTCAGTTGATTCTGCTTATATTTGTATGTGCATTTCCCTGCACTGTTCCATATTTGGGGCATTAGTAGTTATTTCTATCTGCCCCTGAGGCGGCATGCACATGCACGTTCATGCATCTTTATGGGACTCTGTTTATATATTCTTCACAATGTGCACATTTTCTTTGCTGAATTATAGGCACTAGTCCCTCTTCTCATGAGGGGTTGGGTCCGTGCACTATATACATGTATGTCCTAATTTGATGCACTGGCAGTGGAGATACATGCGTATATATCAGCATTATTTGTGGATATTTGTGATATATGTAGAGAACATTTCTGTATGTGAAACAGGTCCTGTATATGTATTTATATGTTACAAGCTTTGAGATATGCACTTGCACTTTTTCTAGCTACTTGTGAACCTTAGCTGAGGTATAGCTGGGTATTGACCTCATCGCCCCCCTTATTTGTATGTCTGTAATCATGTTATGTCCTCTCAGGTGTAGTCCACCTTTTTATCTGATGTGATATATCACCCAATTAAAATATGATTTTTTAATGTATTGTTTAATAAAGTATATGTATATATTTTTTCTACTATACCCGTCTAGTCTCAGTTTATCCTTTGTTCGTGTATGCTTATGTACACTGAGTGGGTATCTCACTATACAGGGAGTGCAGAATTATTAGGCAAGTTGTATTTTTGAGGATTAATTTTATTATTGAACAACAACCATGTTCTCAATGAACCCAAAAAACTCATTAATATCAAAGCTGAATATTTTTGGAAGTAGTTTTTAGTTTGTTTTTAGTTTTAGCTATTTTAGGGGGATATCTGTGTGTGCAGGTGACTATTACTTTGCATAATTATTAGGCAATTTAACAAAAAACAAATATATACCCATTTCAATTATTTATTTTTACCAGTGAAACCAATATAACATCTCAACATTCACAAATATACATTTCTGACATTCAAAAACAAAACAAAAACAAATCAGTGACCAATATAGCCACCTTTCTTTGCAAGGACACTCAAAAGCCTGCCATCCATGGATTCTGTCAGTGTTTTGATCTGTTCACCATCAACATTGCGTGCAGCAGCAACCACAGCCTCCCAGACACTGTTCAGAGAGGTGTACTGTTTTCCCTCCTTGTAAATCTCACATTTGATGATGGACCACAGGTTCTCAATGGGGTTCAGATCAGGTGAACAAGGAGGCCATGTCATTACATTTTCTTCTTTTATACCCTTTCTTGCCAGCCACGCTGTGGAGTACTTGGACGCGTGTGATGGAGCATTATCCTGCATGAAAATCATGTTTTTCTTGAAGGATGCAGACTTCTTCCTGTACCACTGCTTGAAGAAGGTGTCTTCCAGAAACTAGCAGTAGGACTGGGAGTTGAGCTTGACTCCATCCTCAACCGGAAAAGGCCCCACAAGCTTATCTTTGATGATACCAGCCCAAACCAGTACTCCACCTCCACCTTGCTGGCGTCTGAGTCGGACTGGAGCTCTCTGCCCTTTACCAATCCAGCCACGGGCCCATCCATTTGGCCCATCAAGACTCACTCTCATTTCATCAGTCCATAAAACCTTAGAAAAATCAGTCTTGAGATATTTCTTGGCCCAGTCTTGACGTTTCAGCTTGTGTGTCTTGTTCAGTGGTGGTCGTCTTTCAGCCTTTCTTACCTTGGCCACGTCTCTGAGTATTGCACACCTTGTGCTTTTGGGCACTCCAGTGATGTTGCAGCTCTGAAATATGGCCAAACTGGTGGCAAGTGGCATCTTGGCAGCTGCACGCTTGACTTTTCTCAGTTCATGGGCAGTTATTTTGCGCCTTGGTTTTTCCACACGCTTCTTGCGACCCTGTTGACTATTTTGAATGAAACGCTTGATTGTTCGATGATCACGCTTCAGAAGCTTTGCAATTTTAAGAGTGCTGCATCCCTCTGCAAGATATCTCACTATTTTTGACTTTTCTGAGCCTGTCAAGTCCTTCTTTTGACCCATTTTGCCAAAGGAAAGGAAGTTGCCTAATAATTATGCACACCTGATATAGGGTGTTGATGTCATTAGACCACACCCCTTCTCATTACAGAGATGCACATCACCTAATATGCTTAATTGGTAGTAGGCTTTCCAGCCTATACAGCTTGGAGTAAGACAACATGCATAAAGAGGATGATGTGGTCAAAATACTAATTTGCCTAATAATTCTGCACGCAGTGTATAGGGCACTTCCCATCACATAGGATCACTAAAAGTGAACGCAAATCTATGTGTTTCCTGTGACTGTTGTTCTCTAATAATACCAACATCCAGTGAAGACGTGTTTTGCGCCAAGAAGGTACCGCATCTGTACTTATCTAGTACATGTCCCCCCACTGAATATCACATCACTCCTCTGGAGATCAGGCGACTCCACTTGCGAGGATTGAAAGGTACCGGCAGCACTGACCTACCAACAGCACGAATAGTGTTCCCTTTGATGCAACACTTAAAAAGGTGAGCACAAAAAATTGACAACTTGCCATTTTTTTGTTTTAAATTACCCATTTAAACTCTCAATACCCTATGAGTGCCTCTCCCTCTCTCGCCACACGTACCGTATTTTCCTGAAAATTCTTCAGGACTAAGACCAACACCGTTGGTCTGGGAATACGGCAGCTCTAGGTCTCATCCTTTTCCACCAAACACCAACGTCTACAAAAATCGCATTATAGACTACTGCACGAAAAGAATACAGCAGCGCACCGTATTGTTATCAACTTGGACAAAGAAACAAGATGGCTAAAGCAGAAATGATCAACTACAACCCTCTGAAGGCCCCCGAACCCAGCCAAGAATCGAATCTAAAGACCTACTGCATCTATTCTTTGGATTAGAGAAGCTCCTGAAGGAAGAGATCCAGCACAAGAGACCAAAACAAAGAACATCATGCAAGAGGTACAGAAGAACGTCTGCCAGAGCTTCTCAGAGAGCTGGCGGTGACAGTACCCTCTACGAGTGGACTTCGGACACTCAGAGCCCACCTTCTCAGGATGGGACCTATGGAAAGCCCTGATAAGACGAGTGGCCTTAATGTCCGCCACTGGGACCCACATCCTCTACTCAGGACCATAACCCTCCCAATGAATGAGATACTGGAGAGAACTGCGGATAATGCGAGAATCTACAAT